>NC_080081.1:13695661-13923161 GCF_949987535.1 Balaenoptera acutorostrata
TTGAAGAATCTTCTATACGTATATAGCATATCTGATAAAGACTTCCCTTGTGAAAATTAATTGTATTTTTAAATACAGAAAAATATTAGCATAGAAAGAGGACCACCTGTTGTGAATGGAGCACAGCATAGAAATAGTGTTGCAGCAACCGTATTTCTTAGAACCTTAATTGGGATGCTTTTAAGTCACTGCCATACCTCCGCCACTACCAGAATCACTACCATTACTATCAACACCACCATCACCATCACCACCATCACTAACACCATCACCACCACCACCACCACTACAATCCCATCACCACCTTCATTGCTGCCACTAGCCATCTCAACGACCATTCCTACCACCACTTCCATCACCCTCACCACCATCACCTCTATCAACATCATCACCACCAGCTAGTTTCCCAGTATAATTTCTGAACCATGGGTTGCTATTTGAATCAGCAATTTTAGATATGGCTCATCCAGTTGCAACAAAGTTCTGTGCCCCTTTTTCTCCCGAAGCTCCTTTCCTTCTTTATTTATATAATAAATAAAATAATTACACAAATGCAAGCCAGTGGCCGGGGCAGAAGTGGAGAATGAAGCCTCAGGATGAGAGGAGGAGAAGCAAGATACCCAGTAACGAGGCTGAAACAATGACTTGGCTCTCAACACCCGCTGATGGATTTGGGTTAGGAACTTACAAAAATAGCATGTGCAGCCAGGGCTTTACTTTAAATGTCCCAGCATTGATCAGAAAAAAAAAGGGGATTCAACTAAGCCAATGATGGAGAAAACTAATTTCATGGTAAAATAATTCTAGAATGTATTTAAGGTGCACTGGCAAGACCATTTTCAAAGAAATCTGCATTACAAAACATGCATGGGAATTGAAGACTCCATTCAGACAACCTCCAGCTGCTAAAGAAAAATGGTTATTCTTTAGCTCTTTCCCACTGTTTCCTGTAAACAATTTTATGAGGGAGAAAAAGCTGCCTTACCACATCTGCCCTTGTCAAAAGAAAGGCACAGCATGGTGTAAATATTTTGTTCTGTTTCTTCCATTAGCAAATATTTCTTTTCTCTAGTGAAAGACATGAATAAACAAGAAGAAAACAGTGGTGCTGAAATTATTTACTAGCTGCCTTGAAGGAGATCAATATGGAAAAGTGATCAAAAATGGACTTTTTTAGATCTTGCCAAAGAGAGGAACTCAGTGAAGGCACCTCTTCCTGCAAACTGTTGTATTTTACATTTAATGCCCAAAGATCCAAGATAAATATTTCACCTCTTAAAAACATCTAAAATTCTAAATTATCACTTCCTAGCCTCTATAAACAGGGCTCTAGAGTACATACACAGTAGATTTTTCTTTTTAAGATGATAGCACCTTGACCCAGCATGTGTGTGTTGGGTAGACTTAAACTTTCAGTCGCAACTATCACTTAAAGCAGCTTTGAGTTAGCATGTCTTTTACTTTCAGTTTTCCTATTTTCCTTGCAGAAAAAAGAGATGTGATTGACCACATAATGATGGGTGTGTGTGTGGGGGGGGGGGGGGTAGCCTGTTAAAATTCAAATGATCACACAAAATCATTCAATTAAATGACCACAGAACCAAATAAATGTTCCATCAGTTCAATTTCTGTGTTCTTACTCACACTTTTTTTCAGTTTAAGGATATCCCATTTCTTGCTTTCCGTACTTTCTCATAATTTGTGAGAACTGCCCCTTCAAGATGCCTAGCATATCATTCCATACATTGTTTGTACATTTGTTTCTAAGTCTGATTGGTCATTCTCTTAAACTTAAGGCATGAAGTTTTCATTTAGAATTGTGTGCAGCGATTTCTGACATTTTGAAGTGCACATAGTTGCTGGGAAAAGTCAATATTAAGGTATGTTTACAGAAAACAGGAGTTTTAATCATTAGGAAGACACAGACCTTGGATGTCAACATAAAGAAACACAGGACTGAATAACACTGACTACACCACTCCAGGAATGGGTCTTTAGTGAAGTCAGTTCCAAACTCCTAGGTTTCAGTTGGAATCCTGACACTGACTAGTACTATTCTCAGTCCATACCTAGTCCTTGTACCAAGCTTGTTCTTTGCTTTATTTCGCAGTGAACTTGAACATCATGTGTGTAGTGGGTACACACAGTGGGTCTACAGTCAGGCTACCTGGTTTTTAAATTTTGACTACCCTTCAGTAGTACTATAATTTAGGGCCCGTGATTTGACTTCCCTGTCTCAGTTTCCTCATCTGCAAAATGGTACCAAATTGCAACCAGGTGATACAGCTGTTTGAAGACTAGATGACTTAATACATAAAGACTGCTTATATAGGAAATGCTAAATTAATTCTGTGGTTGTTATTCTTATCATTTATTCTAACAATTATTATTATTATTTTAAATAAATATTGTATGTATTTGAGGTGAACAACAGGATGTTTTGATAAATATATACATAGTGAAATGATCAGTATAGTCAAACTAACCTTGGCTATTATGAAGGATGCTATAATGGTACCAGAAGCTCTGGCACCAAAAGCAAAAATAAACAAAAAGAACTACATTAAACTAAAAAGCTCCTGCACAACAAAGGAAACAATCAACAACATGAAAAGGCAATGTATGAATTGGGAGAAAATATCTGATAAAACCTAATATCTGATAAAAAGGTTAATTCAAAATATATTTCCAAAATATATAAGGAACTCGTATAACTCAATAGCGCAAAAAAAACAAAAAACAAAAACTCAATTAAAGAACGGGCAAAAGTCCTGATTAAACATTTTTCCAAAGAAGACATACAAATGGCCAACAAGTACGTGCAAAGGTGTGCAACATCACTAATCATCAGGGAAATACAAATCAAAACCACAGTGAGATACCACCTCACACCTCTTAAAATGGCTATTATCCAAAAGATAACAGATGACACATGCTGGCCCTGGCAAAGATGTGAAGAAAAGGGAACCATAGTACGCTTTTTGTGGGAATGTAGATCGGTGCAGCCACTATGGAAAACAGTCTGGAGGTTCCTCAAAAAATTAAAATTAGAACTACCAAATGACCCAGCAATCCCACTTCTGGGTATATACCTAAAGGAAATGAAATCAGTACCTCAAAGAGATATCTGTGCTCCCAAATTCATTGCAGCGTTATTCACATTAATTACTATTATTAACGTGGCTGCCCATCCCTTTAGATCACAGATTCCTTGAGGAAAAGGAGCAGGCCCTATGTATTTGTATAGTTTGAACACTGCCTTGTAGGAGGTAGGCGCTCCATTACCTGTCCAGTCTCTGGTTTTTGCTAGAAACTCTACTGAGGTAAAGATGAAAAATGACCAGGGGCGCAATTATAAAAGAATAATGAGAATTCCAAAAATGTCCCATTTTGCAACATGATCTCGCTTCTCTTTTCCCATGAGACTAATTAAAGGAAAATGGGACTAAGGAGAGATTTAAGCAGAGGACGGTGCCAACTGCTAATATGGCATTCCTGCAAGAAGTCCTGCGGTCCTCTTCCCTCACGTCGTATCAAATGGCCATGTTTTGAGAAAGACCTTTCCATTTAAAGACGCAGACATAGAGAACGGACTTGAGGACACAGCAGGGGAAGGGGAAGCTGGGACGAAGTGAGAGAGCGGCATGGACATATATACACTACCAAATGTAAAATAGATAGCTAGTGGGAAGCAGCTGCATAGCACAGGGAGATCAGCTCGGTGCTTTGTGACCACCTAGAGGGGTGGGATAGGGAGGGTGGGAGGGAGGCTCAGGAGGGAGCGGATAAGGGGATATATGTATACTTATAGCTGATTCACTTTGTTGTACAACAGAAACCAATACAACATTGTGAAGCAAGTATACTCCAATAAAGATATAAAAAAAGGCAAATAGAACAACACAAGGAGAGTTAAAAGTACAATCTCATTTTGAAACTTACCATAAACAGCAAGGATGAGATCCATATGTGAGATACATTGAATTCCAGCAAACGTAGTGGACTCAGAGTTAGAAGACAAGTTGGTAAGTACAACCACTAATGTGCAAACAGCCCCTTAGACCACTTGATGTCTACCTACCCAAAATGAAAAGCATGATGTCAAGTTGAGGGAGAAAAAGCAAAAAGCCCAGAAAACAATCTCACTCCCAGTTCGATAAGCTTGTCTTCCATTTAACTTGCAAATGGGAGTAAGAAAGAAGAAACTGAAAATATACATGTAAAGGGGAAATAATTGAAGCAAAGGAAACGAGCTTCAAGTGATACTGCATATTTTTTCTAACCTTTTTCCCTAACATGTCTTGCTAAGAAGTATAGAAAAATCAAATTCTACTCAGGGCACCACCCTTTTCTTCTATGACCAGGAAGTTTTCGTACGTGATGCATGTGGCCCCTCTCATCAAATAATTTTTTTCCAGTTTAAAAAATGATAACATGATATGCGTCATTTCTTTTTCTTTTCTTTTTTTTAAAGTTTTTTTTTCATGTGGACTATTTTTAAAGTCTTTACTGAATTTGTTACAATATTGCTTCTGTTTTATGTTTTGGTTTTTTGGCCAGGAGGCATGTGGGATCTTAGCTCCCCGACCAGGGATTGAATCCACACTCCCTGCACTGGAAGGTGACGTCATAACCACTGGACCGCCAAGGAAGTCCCAGTGTCATTTCTTTTGATTATCATTTTCACTTGAAAATTTTAAGAAACAGAACCACTCAAAGAAAAAAATCAAAATTATCTGTAATTCTATAGCTCAGAGCAGAGTATTGTTAATATTTTGGTTTACTGTTTCATTTAAACATTTTTATTATTGCAAAATTGACCACGATATATAGATCACAATATGGAGAGAACATATGAAGATTTTAAAAAATTGTAACAAAGTAAGCACCTGTGTAAGCACCACCCAGATTCAAAAGTAGCAAATTGTACCATGCTTGAGAAATCCCTTGTTGCTCCAATCCCAGTCACCGCCCCCCATGCTTCCTCATCACCCCATCCTCTCTCCCTGCGCCTACCATTTGTTTTACCACCTGTGGGTTGCATCCCTAAATAAAGTATTAAAAGTTTTGTCTGGTAAGGATAAATTGTACAGCACAGGGAATTATAGCCATCATCATGTAGTAACATTTAATGGAGTATAATCTGTAAAAATACTGACTCACTATGCTCTGTACACCTGAAACTAATATAATATTGTAAATCAACTATACTTTAATAAAAAAATAAAAGTGTTGTTTGTTAACTTGACAGAAATGAAATTATACACTATGCATTATCAGAGGCTTGCTTCTTTTCATTCATCATTACGTCTGTGCAAAACTCGTCCATATTCAGTTATTTTTATTGCTGTGTAGTATCCCACTGAATGTGTAAGCCCCCATGTAGATTTCGATTCTAATACTGATGGCCATTTGGGTTGTTTCTATGTTTTGATGTTAAGAATATTTTTATGCATGTGTCCTGGTGAAAATATGCAAGTATTCTCGAGGGTTTCCACCTAATAATGAGTTTGTTGGGTTCATAGGTTATGTGCAGGTTCAAACTTACTAAGTAATACCAAAGTGTTTTCCAGAGTAGTTATACCAATTTCTACTCCCAATGAAGTGGACGAGAGTCCCCACCTACAACCTAACACTTAGTGTTACCAGCTTCTTAACTTTTGCCAATCTGGTGGGTATGTATAGTTTAAATACTTAATACTACTGAGTTGGAGCATCTTTTTCTATCAGTTTTGCCACTTGAGTTTCTGCATGTGTGTATATGTGTGTGTGTGTGTGTGTGTGTGTGTACAATTGTGTGAAGTGCCTTGCCAATATCATAGTATATTTATAATGGATACTATGGATAACCACTTGCTGTTTTCAAATTAAGAGAGACAGGAAGCACTTCTCTGGCCATTTATGCCTTTAAAACTTAAAATAAATATAGAAATTATTAGAAAAAATATCATGGTCAATGGCACAACTATTGACATAACTGCTTAAATTAGAACTAGAAATCACTCACCTCTTATTGTCCATTACTCTATCTTCCTTCCAGAAAGTAGGTTCTCCACTACGTTCTGGTAGGTGATCAAATTCTACTGAGACTACTTCTAAATTACACAGTTAGTTCTAGAAAACCTATGGTTCCTCTCCTTCCATGATATAAACATATATGTACTTATTCACAAGCTCTACTTTTGTCTCTAGAGAGTAGCTATTACAATCTATGATGCTATGAACATTTTTGTACAACAGTGTGTAAGCATTTCTCTAACATGTATATTAAAAAGTGGTATTTAGAATTATGGGAGTGTGTGAATGTTTAATTTACTAAGAAATGCCAAAAGTGAATGAGGGTTCTCCATTGCTATCGCAACTTCACAACACTTTTTTTAGTTTGGTAGGTGTAGTGAGTGGGTAATGGTATGTCACTGTGTTTTTAACTTTCATTTCCCTGAGTAATAATGCTATTTCACACCCTGTCATATGTTTGTGAATCTTTCAATTTTCTCTTCCTTTTTTAAATCTTTTTTTTTTTTTTTTGTATTGGACTGTCTTTTTCTTACCAATTTGAGGAAGTTATTTTTGTTATCTGGATATTAGTTATTTGCCAGTTGTACCAGTTTGTGGCTTGTCTTTTCACTCTGTTTACCAGTGTCTTTTGATAAAGAATAACAATTTCAATATGGTCAAATTAAATCCTCCCTTAACAGTTTGCATTTTTGTGTCTTGCTTTATTTGTGTCTGTTTTAGAAATCTCTTTCTACCCCATGGTCATAAAAACATACTCCTATATTTTTTTCTAAATGTTTTATAGTTTTCTCTTTCATTTCTAAAATTTTAATCACTTTTACTTTTTGTAAGGAGATAGGCACCCAATTTCAATCCTGTCATACAATTAACTAATCATTTGCCCATTACTATTTACATTTACCCCCGTTCTGCAATGCTACCTCTATAAATAAAGTTTTCACATATGCCTGAGTCTGCATTTTACTCCATATTTCTACATATCCAAACCTGTACATTGTCTAAATATGGACAATGGAATATAGACTTGAATAAACCTGATTATTTAAAAGAATATGCCTCGTCTTCTTCTTCTTCATGGGTGTCTTGGATATTCCTTGTACTTTCCTTTTTCAAATAATTTTATCTATTGATAGTTACACAAATACACACAACTCTGTTGAGGTGTTTCCTAAATTGACATTGAATCTATAAATCAACTAGGGAAAAATTAACATCTTCTGACCTAGGACTCTAATATATGGCTCTCTATTTATTGAGACTTTAATTTTTTTGCAATAAAATTTATAATTGTCTGTATTTGTTCCTTGGTTGTATTTGTCTAACCTCACACATTGTTTAAATAGGAACATTGTATTACAAAACTGCTGTCAGATTTATTTCTTGTTACTTTATATATGTTGTTATACTAACTTCTCGGTGTTAGCATATAGAAATGCAACTCACTTTTATATATTGATTTTATATCCAGCAACTTGTTAAACTGTCTTATTAATTCTAGTAATTTATTAATACATCTTTTTGAGGTTCCTACATATATAAGCTTTGAACAATGACAGTTTTGCTTCTTGTTTCCAATTCTTATTTTTTATTTGTCATCTTACACCAGCAAAAACCTCCAGTACAATACTGAATAGAAGTGGCGACAGTGGGCATTCTTATCTTGTTCTTGACCTTAAAAAGAGCGCTTTCAGTATGTCACCATTAGGTGGATATCTGCTGTAGGTTTTGTATAGATTCCTTTTACTAGAATAATGAAGTTTCATTATTCTCTTAGTTTGCCAAGAATTATTCTTCTAAAGTCAAAAATAGATGCTGAAGTTTATAAAATTCTATTTTCCTGAATCTACTGGGAGTTTAAAAAGATTCTTTATTGTGTTTTGTGTGATATATTACATTAATCAATTTGTTAATATTAATATAATTAATTAATATTAATATAAATTTTATATTCCTGAGATAACATTACATATACACTATCTCTTTCAGATGTATCTGGATTTTGCATGCTACAAGTTTAGATATTTGCATATATTTTCATGAGGAGAGTAGCCTAAAATTTTTCTTCTAATCTACTTGCCTCCTTGCCAGGTTTCTGTATCAAGGTCATGTTTGCTTCATATAAGAAGTTTGGGGGTTTCCCTGGTGGCGCAGTGGTTGAGAATCTGCCTGCCAGTGCAGGGGACACGGGTTCGAGCCCTGGTCTGGGAAGATCCCACATGCCGCGGAGCAACTAGGCCCGTGAGCCACAATTGCTGAGCCTGCGCGTCTGGAGCCTGTGCTCCGCAACAAGAAAGGCCGCGATAGTGAGAGGCCCGCGCACCGCGATGAAGAGTGGCCCCCACTTGCCGCAACTCGAGAAAGCTCTCGCACAGAAACGAAGACCCAACACAGCCATAAATAAATAAATAAATAAAATTTTAAAAAGAAAAGAAGAAGAAGTTTGGGACTGCCTTCTCTGCCTTCTTCTCGGAAAGAGTTTATGTAACGTTGGCATTACCCTTCCCTGACTATCTGGAGAGACACTTGGCCCTGGTGTGAAAGTTCAAGGTTTCACAGATTTGGCAGAAACCTCTGAGGTGTAAGCCAGCTTTGGAGCCCACCTAACTTGCAGAATTCCAGCGCTCGCTTGAGTTTTGGTCTCTTCAGTTTTCTTCTCTTGTGTTAGCTCAGCAATACATTTTAAAAAGATTTTAAACTATTTTTTCACCAGCCTGTGGTTATCTTAATCCGGTGGTCTTTCATACCATCAGAAATGGATATGCCAGTGGCTACTTTCTTCTAATAACATTTGACCCGTCCTTACTTCTGAGACCAGGTCTACTCAAGCCCACCTACCATATGCCATGTCCACCCCGGCATATAGTAGAGGCTCAAGTAATATTGATTAAATGAGCAAATGAATATTACAACTGTGTTCCACATATTTTGTTATTGTCCTTTTCCCAATACATTACTAGTTTTACTCACATGTTTATCACCCAGGCAGAACTGCCAGCTTTTGAAGAATATGAAGCTGTTTCTATCTGTTTATATGTGTTCTTATCCCCAATGTTGAGCACATAAATTTACTGAATAAATGAGTGAATAAATATACAGATAAATCAATCACTGTAGTTAATTCAAATATATGTAGGTTAAATTTTACCCAGATGCTTTTTAATCTGCTAACAAATAGGTAATTAATGCAATACAGGGAAACCAAGATGTAAATCATTGAATTCTGCAGCAAAGTAAATTTACTGTCATTTAATTGGGTGTATCTCCCATTTCGTACAGTTGCTTATGTAAATCTCAGATAATTAAAAGCCTACAGTGAGCTGTTCAGTAGCACTCATGATGCTTTTTTCGTTTTTTGCCCCCAGGCAGCTTGTTTTTGGCAGTAGATGTCCAGCCCACGTGCATTATTTGAACATAAGTTATACCTCTTGACAAGATGCTCCGAACTTCATCGTTGAAAGAGAAGGGATACAAGTAGATGGTGCAGAGCAGGCAGGCTGCCAGACCTATTTCCTTAACTGAAAACTACCTGCAAATACCAGTTAGAGTCATATGAGCTGTCTAATTCTTAAAGCCTCTGTTATGTGAAGTAATGGCCTCCTACAGTTTACCACTAAGTATATAGATATGAAAAATCAATATCAATGCACATAAGGTTCTCTGAAGAAAAGCAAATGCTCCTGCAATAACTGACAGCATCCAGTCTTGAACTGTGTAAAGACCAGGTCAATGGCTGATTGACCCTGCTGCATTCCGAGTTGGAAAACAGCAACCTGCTTCCTAAACCTGAAGTTCAGAGAATATAAAACAACTAAATATATATTTAGAAAACATTATGGAGTCTTACAGAAAAATCTATGAGCCCTGAGAAGGAAAGTGTTCCAGGATGAGGCTTAGCTACCAAACTAAAAGAAACTTCTTTCCTGTACACAAAACCATCAACAACTTAAATAACAAGTGGAAGAATTCCAAACAAATCAACTTATTTTCACAGTTAAATTCCTTTCATTTGTTTAAGTTCTTGGTAAATGTGTGATAGTCTGAAGCCAGCTGTGGAAAACAACACCGTTTCACAGAAATTATTTTTTTGGCTCTTGTGTCATGTACAATATCTTGGCTCTATCTTGAGCTCCAATTAAAAGAATCTAAGGAAACTCTTGCCGTTAATCATTGCAATATAGTGAATTTAGCTACTCGAAAGTATTTAAAATAAACCAATTTGCTCATTAATCGTCATTACAGTTACAAAGAGAATCAAGTAAATAACTTTTAAAAATGTTTCTCAGGTCGAACTTCAAATCACTCCTGCAATTTTCAAACACTGAATTACAAAGATGGTTAATAAATATATGCACATATTATAACGAGTTAATTAAAGCAGATCTTAATTATGCCATTATCAATTTATCATTTTTGAGTTGCAAAAGCAAAGTGAACACCAATCGATCCCTTTACAGCTGGGAGGGCATCATTCTCAGGATGAAGTTATAGTCGTTTTTTTTGTGCCTAAAGCCAGGAAACGAACATACTCTGCAATCTTACCAAGCATTGTTGGAAACAAGAGGAAAATTAAAATCACCCTTTTATCCCAGTTAATATGCAGGAATGAACACATTGCAACACTACGTCAATGGACACATCAGAGTTCATCTTTATTCCAAAATTACATGCCTAGTCCTGATATCAGGGATATAAACTGACCTACTTAGAATTGTACCTGTATTTTTAGATATACCCAGTGTTTCTCCTTATAGCTTTATACTCTACCCTGAAAGCAGTATGACTTCACATTTTGCTGGACTTTTCCAATGCAATGACCAAGATGATCTTCATTACAGGCCACTCAATGATGATCTTGACATCCCTTTCTTGAGATCATTCACGTCTGTCGGGTTCAGAACAAGATAAAATGTATATCTTTTCTTCCTTTGCTTGATGACTACTTGAGAAATTTATTTGTTTTTTCTTCCTTATTTATCATAAAATTAATAAAAATCAAAAGAGTACGAATTATAATCTCACAAGAGCACTGACAACAAGGTTCCAGTGTCTCTCCTGTCAAGACCAATTACAAACCGTGAACGTTCTCCCCCTTTTCACAGCACCTCTTTCTTAAAAAGCTCTTCATTTTTATCAGTGTCTACTGCAGTCTTGACTTTCCTGATTTTTTTTTTTTTTTTTTTTTTTGCCTGCACCACACGGCATGCAGGATTTTAGTTCCCCGACCAGGGATCGAACCCGCGTCCCCTGCATTGGAAGCGTGGAGCCTTAACCACTGGAACATCAGGGGAGTCCCAATTTCCTGATGATTTTAATAATGTCCCAGCTCCCTCAGAATACATATAGCAGGAAATGGAAATATGATCTGGGAATTTTAAATCTCAAACTGTAATTCAAAGATCTTTTTTTTTTTTTTTCTGTCTTGAGAACCTGACAAATGTAACAGATTGGGGAGGCCAGTCTCTTAGACTCTTTTCCAACTGCTAAAAAAGAAAGTTAAATCAGAGCCAGAGCACCTTGAGTCTGAAACGCAGGTGCTTGCCAAGGCTTTCTCCCTTCTCGATCACTTCCTACTCCTTTGAGTGAGTCCGAACTCTATCTCAGCACTCAGAGAAATGACTCCATTAGAAGAACTGAGCAGAAAACATCTAGAAAAACTTCTTTGGGTGTTTTGTTATAAGATGGAAGTATCATAAATCAGAAGTCACATAGCCAATCCATATACCTTATACAATTTTGTTACTGCAAGTGCGATTATATGAATAAATGCTTAAAATAGAAAAATATAATTTGGCATTCCTAATATGCAATGTATTCTTGATTCCAAGTTATCAACCAGTTAACCCCTGAGCATAGTAAGGCTCAGTAAATGGGTTTTGAATGAATAAAGGTAAGATGGGAGTATGAGAATACAGAAAACAAAACAGAAGTGTGTTAACTGGATAACAATAAAAGAAAAAACACTATCATGCTGTTAGCCAAATGGTTCTTTTCTTTTAAAATTCTATTTTCTCCCAGTTCCTAAAACTATATGCAATACTGCAGGAAAAATAAAAAAGTTTCCATCCTCGCAGAATAGGGTGGAACAGGAGTATTATACACTAGTTAAGGCCCTCTTAGCATTTTTATTCAGGAAAAAAAAAAAAAAAAAAACCTCAAAGAATCACCTGACATGTTAAAAAAAAAAAAAAGAAGAAGAGAAAAAAATTTACTGTTAAAAATGCCTACATGCAATTTATATCTTAACTAAAACATTTTAAATCTTCTTACTCAAGAGCATCTAATGATGAGATTTCCAGGCCTAAATTAACAGAGCTACTTCTCCTTGGTACAGAAATAGGTTCCTATTGATCAAATTCAGCAGAGGGCAAACTAAGCAATCTTGTCTGCCCATCTGTACGTGTTTTGCCAGCTCAGACTATCCCTAAAGAGGAACAGAAGTGCTTGGAATCAATACTGTCCAATCCAATTTTTTTTCATGGCTATCAAAAAGGGTTCGGTAATTAAGAAGCAATTCCATTAAAATGTCCAGCACCTATACTATAATCAACAGGGACTTAGATGATTCTTTGTTTCTGAAATATTATTTATGTGTCCGCTTTGTACATCACATTTATGGAATGCTGGCCGCATTGTCACCAAGCAAATAACTGTTTTCTGTTTCTACCACCTGAGCTGCCAGAAGTTGCAAGTTAAGGGAAATCATTTTCTATTCTTTGAGGTTTGAGATTCTTTTAAAGAGGCCCACCCTGGGATTATAAAGCTTGTGATGTTAAGCATTTTTGCAACTTAAGCTAAGTGTTTCCACTACCTGTTTTAAAGATAAATCTCAATCGGGCCACATTCAAATGACAGAAATTTCCCCTTAAAAGAATAAATAAGTGTTTCACCCTTGAAATATACGTCAGAACAAGGACAAAACAAGAGGAGAGATTCTAACCAGGGCCATTAAACTAATTGTATTCAGCCTCCATGAAATTGTTAGAATTTAAAGTTATACCCATCAACATTTTTTTGCCTATTATTTTGCTACTTTATTAAAATATTGTAATTATAAATTCTAAAGATTAAAAACTGTTTGCATATACTAAGGACAGCTCTGGTAATAATTCAAAAAGATTAATTTATTTCATAAATATGCAGTCATTATAACTATATACATTGGCTGCAGTTTCCAAAGAAAAACTCTAGACAGCAACCAAATACTTAACCTGAGATTGAAAAAAAAATATTAAAAATCAGGACTGCACAGTAAAATCTATGATTTATGCCAAAATATTAGTTGTAAATATAAGTAAAGTTTTATAATTTCATATGAACTAAGTTATAGGGAAAAGCAGATTAATCCAAGAAAACCTCAGTTTAAATACCACCATCACTAGGGCAAAAAAAGCCCTCGCAAGTCTCTAATTGTCACTTTCTCAGATGACTTTAAAATAAATGAGACAGAACTGAAACTGTCTTCTAGGAACTTAAAATCTAAGACCATCAGAACTGACAAAATTAAGGACATGTATAACAGATATACATAATAAATATATACAGAATATATACTGATAAATAAGATTAAATATTGTATAACTCATCACTAAGAAAAATACACTTGCTTATCACTTACAAAAATGTAATGTGTGTAATTGGAGTGGAGGGCTGCTGGACATTCAAATCTGGATATAGTGGGCCACTTTGCCTCATCTGTAAACTGATTACAAATGGATAATGCATGTTCTGATTAATCTACTCGTCTTTATTTTTACACAGCAGAAATGATTTATAACAAAGGGTCAAAATGCTGATTACATAGCTACATCAATCTCGTATCTTCAGTTTCACATAGCAGTAATCATAACAAAAGGATCAAAACACTGATTATACAGTCACTATATACATGTTATCCTTACTGTATTCATCCCAACCATATCTAGATAATAAGAAAGAAAATGAATTTGTTCTTTCAAAAATTTAGCTATATTTCAACTACTGTATACTTCAATAAAAAATAAATTTAAAAAAAATTTACCTATTGATAGAAAAGCCAAGGTTGTATAATTCCATTGAAGTCTCAGAATCCAACTAAACATACACATAATAAAAAGCGTTCAGAGAAGTTGACTCTTCCACAAAAGATAACACAGCCTCATTACTCTGCCAGGAATAACTCAGAGATTATACTTAACTCAAGAGGCTGAGGTTTAGCCATCAGCTTTAAAAAGATATTTCTACAGTAATTCCACTGGCCTGGTTACTTCTGTTTCACAGAAGTACAGGATTTCTGTTTCCACTGTAAAACCAGCATTAAAGAGCTTTAAACTGACCTAAAATCCAAGGGATAGCCTGATGGGTAAACAGTTCCCACTGGTTTATAATAAAGACAAAGTTCACAATGATCTAACCACTAAAATTTTATTTCAAAACTATACTGAAAGTACTAAAGGAGCCAGTTACTCGAGTTCAAACCCTACAAACACCCAACTTCTTTTAACCTTGTTCCATCTATCAAGTGCAGTGGACTCAAATGTGTCACCTGTACATTCGACACTCATTAAGTATTTAAGAGACTGGTGGTCAGTCATCCCCTTTCAGTGGTGAAGACATTATTCTCTGGAGCTAATACTTATTGGGGCTCCTCTTACCCTGTTAAGAAGCCTTGCTTTGTTTTACTTCATTCTAACTCGATGCCACATTAATGAATTTTAAAGCAAAGTGGTCTTGGTTAATATACATTGGTAATATTAGTAGTCGGACTGACAAAAATGTAAAGAAGAATACTAAGTCCTGACTCAGAAAGCAGGAAAGGGGGAATTTAGATCACTCATCCTCCCACACACAGTTAATTCCTTGAACTTCAATTTATTTCAGCATATCAAGAATATTGTATACTTCCCTGCTTGGCCGGCATGAAGGTAGACATCATATTTTTTAGGGTTCAATAATGTCATTCCCCAGTAATAACAGAAGTGGCAGAAGTAAAACAAGAGGAGGACTAGATAATTAGCTACTAGACTAAAAGTCTTAAAATGCCAGCTCCCCTGCTACTCCCAACCATTGTCCTCAAGTTATGAGGATTCTACTGTCCATAGTGACCCACAGTCAAACTGTCTACAGACATCTTTTCCAATGCAAATGAGTCTCTCCATCCATTCAAAGACCCCCAAAGGGGACTTCCCTGGTGGCGCAGTGGTTGGGAGTCCACCTGCCAATGCAGGGGACACGGGTTCGAGCCCTGGCCCAGGAGGACCCCACATGCCGCGGAGCAGCTAAGCCTGTGCACCACAACTGCTGAGCCTGCACTCTAGAGCCCACGAGCCACAACTACTGAGGCCTGTACTCCTGGAGTCCGTGCTCCGCAACGGGAGAGGCTGCCGCGATGAGAAGCCCGTGCACCGTGGCGAAGAACGGCCCACGCTCGCCGCAACTAGAGAAAGCCCGCGCGCAGCAACGAAGACCCAGTGCAGCCAAAAATAAATAAATTTTTTAAAAAAGACCCCAAATGTTTTAGGTTGTAAGCAGAAAGCCCTGCTACTTACTTCAGTAGACGCCCAACCAAATGAAGATGGAGCATGACGCAGAGCAGATTTTAGTGTGATAATCAATGCAACTTAAAAACATTGATCTGACACATATTTAATATTATGAATAATCATTGTGCTGCCTGGTAATTAGGGATAAATGCTAAGTCAGTCACATAAATGACTAAAATTAATGTTAGGTTTACACAGCAAAATCAAATTTTCATAGTACTACAATTTTCATTAAATTACCCCCAAAATCAACGTCTGCTATCACATACAGTGGCTCTCATACCCACATTGAAAGCGCGAGGGTCTCAAATCCCGGCTCCTCATCTACAGTGGACACCTCCACCCTGCATCATCATAGATCTCACTATGATTTCCTTAATGGCCCAGAGCTGAGGCACATTCATTCCCTAACACATGCCCTAACCTCCAGACCCTTGATCCACCTTGAAAGCACCTAGTGTAACACAGTCAACTCTTGACAGCACCTACTGGCCAAAGACCTCAGCATAGTGGTGTCAATGGTGATGTAGGGTGGAAATATCCACCAGCCATGAGGAACCAGGGCAGAAAGCCTGAGCTCAGAAGGCCAAGAGTGAGCTGGCTAGGGGTCCGAGTGTAGGAGAGAGAGTAAAGAAGACACTCCTCCCCTTTCCTATCACGATATTTTCAAAGATCTTATACAATTCTTTCCAGTAATACCCAACAGGGTAAGATAAAAAGAATAAAATTAAGGGGAGGAGACCCAGAAAGGGAAGTGTAGTTATCCTTAAGACACTCACTTCTACATTAATGTTTCCTGTTGTTGATTTCCAGGTGTGTGATGACTTTTGAGGCCTTTCAAATGAGCAAAGTAACCAATGGCCAATGACTTGTGACTGAAATAAAAATATTATACTAGAACCAGTTTTCTTCTATCTCCACGTGCCACTAAAAGAACGTCACTGATACACTATTTGCAGAGCAGTGGATGCACGCAAGGCCCGGATATTTTCCCTTGGTTGTGCTGAGAGACAATTCTCCAAGGTGTTTCTGTACATGTTGTACCAGCTTTTGTCCAGCCTAACTTTTCAAGGATGTTTGTATGGCAAATAGCCCTAGAAGATAAAAAGAATGCTTCCCTCCAGGGCAAAGATCGGTGTGGTTTACACACAGTCCATCATAAAATACTGGATTCCCTGTACTCAAGGGTCCTTAGCTGTGCCACAAACCCACTGTGTACACAGCACCGACCTGGTCAGCTCCCCATCACCCCCATGGGGAGACCTGGAGCCGAACAGGTGGGTGGAGGAGGGGAACAGAAAGAGGGGAACCAAAGGAACCATGAAGCTCATGCCGCTTGTTGTGCTGTAATAAAGTCCCGTGTCTCTGAGCCAAGGGTCTCACATCTTTGGCCAGCATCCATGAAACTGTGGCAGGCTCACTTGTTAGCATGCAAGTAAAGTAAAATCTCATCCCTATAGGAGGAAAGGCTTACCCCTGGGAAGATGAGATTATCCTCCCAGGTATCATGGTAGGCAATTGCTATGGATTCTCAAACGCCCCTGGGAAAAAAAATATAGGAGTGTGTCTTATCCCAGCATAGGCAGTTCTGGTGCTAAAGGGAGAATAAAGAACCAGGTAAAAAAGAACTTCTCCAGGACCTGAGACACAGTCACATTGCTTGCCCCAAATAATCGAACAATTTCCTTTATTGTACATTAGAAAAATGGATATTATTTTAAGACACAGGACACCTGTTTTGATACCTGATAGAATTAGAAGAGTAGGTAACTCAAATAAAATTAAGACATATCCAGAAAACAAAGATAATCTTCTTAAAACTCATTTTAAAAAGAAAACTACAATAGCACTAAAATCAGATATTTTTATTGCCCTATATTATTTGCAGCCTTCCCACAAAATATTAACCTTAAGTTCAGTCCTTTTTCTGTCTCTGTTTTTTGATAATCTTTTGAAGTAGAAAAGGGGAACCTTTATAATTCCCTGGAATATGAAAAAATGTCTCCTTCAACACTTGGGTTTCTGCTGTTCAGCTGTGTCATTTGGTTGGAGCACAAACTCAATGATATTATTTCAAAACACAGCTATTTTACCCTCAAGTTCTGAGCCTCTATGAATTTCACAGGTTTACTATATAGATTCTGCTGATGATTATAGCTTCCCTTGGTTAATTAACGCTCTGCAACATTTAATTTTGCATTACATAAATACCAGTAAAGAGACTGAAAAATAAAACTAGATGCAAATTTTATGCTCATTGCAATGCACAAATTAGGCCATAGAAAAATCCCTGGCTGGATTCAGAGTTTCCTTGTGCCAGCTAGCGCCTTGAAAAAAAATCTTAAATTATTTTTCGCCAATGCAACAGAGGTAAAAACGATCAAATAAAAACCAGACTAAACAAAAACAAGTCAATGAGGCTGCTACACATAAAGCTTTATACAAATGAAGTACTGTCAAAACATTTCAAAATGTCAGAAATTCATTTAGAAATTTGTCCTTTAAAAAAAAAAACCCTCCTGGTATAAATTTGCTTTTCTGTAAATTTAGTCCCATCCTCTCATTAGCACAAAAATATCTGTCTTCTCAATTTCTAGAACTGCATCTATAATGTTAATATGCAGAGTACAAGCAGTCTGCCAGTGTTATGTCCCAAAGGTGGCCTCCTTGATCAGAGTGTTTAAAGAAGATGGCCTAGAAGGACAAAACCGTACACAAAAACAATCAACCCTGCACAAGATGGCTTTTCAGGATCGTTTTTAGACATGCATAAATCAGAGGTGCATTTGTGTCACCTAATCACGACTAATGAAGCTTGAACAGAGAATTCAAACTTCAATATTTAGCTAAAATTTCAAAGCGGCATCTGAATTAAACTAATACCATTGATGGGAAAGCTAAGATAAGGTATTCTCACATTTTCTAGACAAACACTCAGAGCTGGATAATAGGACCATGTGTGTTACCTTTTAGACTAGAACAAAACTAAAACACAAAGAGACATAAAACCAGCTTTGCTTAATTTGGAAATTCAAAATAAAAAGATATTTTGGCTTTTTAAAATTAAGGATAAAATTATGTTATCTACATCAACAACATTGAGGGTTTTGTTTTCTAATTATAGAAAAATGGGTAATGTGACTACCATCTATCCCCCTTCCCCCCCCCACTAAAACATCAGGTGATTTTTGATATGTTAGAGATAATTGTGTTCTATGAAACATGAAAAAGAGCCAGAAATAAAACTGCATAAGTATAGTTGCAGCCACAAGAGACTAAATCTGCTTCCATAATGCTGGTGGGTCTTCTGAGGGGGAAAAACTGGCTATTGGTTCCAGTTGGGTCCTTCACACGGGATTTGAAGGTTCCCCATTAGGACTTCACAAGCCACAATCGAGTGTTTGTCTAGCGCCAGCATACTTGATACCTGCCCAGACTGTTTTGCCAATGACATAATTTTACCTCTTTAGCAGAGATGCCAAATGCTCCATGACAGTCTACAACTGCACTTTTGGCCACATCTATTTCATAATGAGCAAGAACCGTCACTGCCTTTCCCTCAGCAGAGAAAATATTGCTAGAGCATAATTCCTCATTAATCACAGGCACTGTTTCTAAGGACAAGTTAGCCAGAAACCTCTTGGGAAATTTGTATGCTCAAGACAATCATCTCAACTTCTTGTGGGATTGGTAAATATTTGTATTGAAGAATGAAAGATAGATGGCTAGCCTCCAGGGTATGGAAAAAAATACTCAATAGTCATTCCAATCCAGCCAGAAAAAAAAAAAAAAAAAGCTTAGAGGTAGGCAGGCAGGGATCTCTATTCAACACAAAATGTTTAAAGACATCTTTATCTAAAAATAAGCAGATCTCACAATAATTCTATAAATAGGCAACTATGGTGAGATATTTCACAAACATCAATGTTGTATTGAGATGAATAGACAAGTCTTTAAATGTCTCCAAACAAATCATAAAAGTTCCTATGGCAAATACCAGTGGGAAAACAAGAAAGTAAGAGTCTATCAAAAAGCCTCATAAAACTGATAAAAAGTCAATCGTACACCCCCCAAAATATGCTTTTGATATATGACAGATATAAACATTTTTTATGTATTATACACACACAGGAGTATGCTCTTCTGAAGATAGATAAATGTATGCATGTGTGTATTTACATATTTATCTATTTCGGATTTTACACGGGCCCATCCTATAAGGAGGTCTGTTTAGTGGTGGTATTTGGTAACAACAGAGCCGTGTCCGCGAAGTGGAGTTGAGTAAGGGAGCCAGAAGACTGAGTCACAGGAAGCATCCTCTCTCACAGGAACTCTACAAGAACAGGAATCACGCAGACTCATAGCAGAGGCATAATTTTTATTTCTCCTAGCTTGCCATGGTAGATGCCATAAAGAGCATTAGCAGTGTCTTCCTGGGGTGGAAGGGGAAAGAGAATCTTTTTGTACAATAGTTCATACTCAGCATGACCTTTCTAAAGGCTTCCAGACTATACCCATTCATCCCAATGCCGGGGAAAAAAGACATAAAATTATACATCATCCAATTATGCTCATCCCGTACCTGCTAAATTGCTGGGCATGACATATCATATAAAGATGAACAAAACAAATATTCTCATAGCCTAACAGAGACAGGCAATTAAACTGAATTGCAATACAACCTAAGTGCTACAATAGAGCTGGAAATAACAAGGAAGGGCATTCTGTTGGGGAGGGCTTGGGCATTGGGTGGGAAGGTTCCCCAGGGGAGACCCTCTAGAGTTGAGTCTAGAAAGTCAAGAGGATGGGGAGGAAGAAAAGCTGCAGGAGCATTAGATGGAGGGAAAAAAGGCACAGGAGCGAAAAAGAACATGATTCATCAGAAGCGCAAGTGATCTATTTAGGATGGATAAGAACACATTTAGTATTTCTTAGGTACCATGCCTTGCAACAGACATGGAAATATCCAGAACAAAGCTGTGCTCAAGAGACCAATGTGAAATAAGGACTGAAAGTTAAGCCAGAGGTACAGTGGGATGAGCACTAGATGCCATTCTAAGTATTTTGGTCTTTAGTGTAGGTGATTAAAAAACCACTGACAAATTTCAAGCAAGGGGGAAATATGATCATATTTGCATTGGAAAGAGACATTTTGGTGGCATATACAGGGATGGTGACAATGGTTGATTATCTAAGAAATACATACAAGTAAGTGGGTCTATCTAAGAAGCATAGAATTTAAGACTGTAAAATGCATGTTTAGTGAGCTGATTTGTAAAGGTAACCCAGAAGCTTTGTGCCAAGAGAGAAAATAAGTTCTATAATTCTCAAGTTTTTAGGCCAGAACTAAAGATAAGAGGATGTGGGAAGAGCAATAGCTCTGGTTCAACCAGCTGCGTTTACTGTACCATGGACAGTTCCATAGTGGGAAACTGGATCTTCAGGAAGAAGAGCACTCCCTCCTCATATGATAATTAGACGGAAATGAAGATAACACTTTGGAGATAGGAGTGCACAAGGGAAGGCCTTCTGGGAGCTGAGAATTGAGACACAAAAGGGAAGAATGGGGGAGAAAGAAGAGGTGGAAGGGCAGTCGGGGAGTTATAGGCAGTTATGAATGAGGAGAATGCGGGAAAGCTGATGACCCTGTCATGTCAGTGATACCTCCAGGTCTCCCTCAGCTGGTAAACTTGTTGAGTGGGAATAAAGTAGAAGTTGGTGTTTTCCTGAGCATCCTTATCTAGGGACCAGGGGAGGCCCATTATGGAGTACGGAGTATGGAGAATGGAAAGTACGATTATTGCAAGAAGACACAACGAGTGTCTACTGCAATAGTCCAGATATTGAGGGCTGTAGTGAGGAAATGGACAAGTAGGAGATGAAAGAGGTAGAAGAAAAGAGGACTTGAGGAACACCTAGAAAAAGACGTGTGGAAATGACAAAGGACTTCTAGGTTTGTGGCTAAATATGAGGTCAATACTTGTCTCACTAACTGAACTAAGGAATGCAGAAGAAGGCCACATCTAGAGGGCAAACTGCTTGCCTTTCTGGACCTCGGTGTCCTTCCCACATCTGTAGAATAACAGCATGGTCCTAGTGGACCCTAATGTCCACACCAGCATTGGCTGTCTCTGCAAATAAGAATTCATCAAGAACATTCCACTTTCAAATAATAGATCTCACCCGCACAACCTCTTATGGATCTATCAAAATGCTTACTCTTTTCCACTGCCAAAGCTGTGTATGACTTCAGTATAAAAGAAACCCCTGGAATAGAAATAATGAAGCCCAGTTCTAGGCAGTGGGGAGTGCCGAGTATTCTTTTTTAAGAGGGAGGTCATACCACAGACCTTGTCAATCATGTTCCATTATCATTATGAAAGGAGAAAAATACTCCCACTTGTAACCCTGCACCAGCCTTCTCCCACATAGAGAATTCTTTTATTATTAAATAGCAGCTATCATAGAAAAGCATACATATTTGAAGGTGTTAGTGTTGGATAGGTCAATATGCATAGTAAGATGTTGCTGATTTAATTTAGCTTCAGTTCACTGGTCTAAAAAGAAATCCTATACATAAAAAAAAAAAAAAACTTCCTCTGGAACTCATTTTTTATAAAAGGTATAGATATTAAGATTGATAGCCATTTTGCATGAATTTCATAAACAAAATACTTTTTAATTAAGAAAATCTAACATCATAATTTTTAAACTATTATTTCTACCAAAGTGATATGAAGGAAAACATAAAACAGAGTACTGTCACAGGGCTAATTTTCAGTCTTTAATAAGTAATGTTTTGGTAATAATGGATTTTAGTTGCCCATGAAAAAAGGCATTTTCGATTTAACAAAATATAATATACAAGATTTCAAGCTATTTTTTTAAAAACCATAAATGTTAAATATAAGCAAACAAAACTTACTTGGTTGTCATAAACTCTGGTTACCAACACTGATGTCAAGCATCCCTCTGACATACTTTTTGCCCAACTGATTGCTTTATTTCATAAAAAACATAATAGCTTCAGCATTTTCTTCTTCAGTAAACACTGGGTGACAGTGGTTCAATGCTTTTCAGCACAAAATTACACCAAAGAAAGGCCAATGTAATAGGTTTGACCTATTATTTTTACCTATTTCTTTCCAGTTTCCACAACCTATTGTAGCATCCAGAATCTCTAATGCAGGGTGATTCATTTCTGACTCCACAATTGATCCCTAACTGTGCTGAGGTCATTCACTACATTTGATACCCCATTTTTTTTACTATTTCCCCTTACATTAAGATTATGCTTTTATTTAGACAGAGTAGAGTATGCTCTAAATCTTCTGGTCTTCAAAGAACATGTTTACAAGCTTCAAGTGCAGTTTGAAACGAGGGAAAATATCTTTAAAATGCTGTTTCAGCGGACACCATCCATTCGGTCTATTTTTGAGAAATTACCAGATGAAACCCTTGGTCTCACATCACTGTTCTGAAAGATGTCACCTATATAAATAGCAGAGTAACAATATCTGTTTTATATACCATATAATTGTATACTTGATCATGTTCAAATCCTTTTATTGCCCATAAAAAGGTGAAGTCTACTAAATATATTCCTACCTAAGAAGCCGTATAATTCAGGTGTCATACTGAATCCAGAAAGTACAGTTTAAAATGTCACTTATATACAAACCTATGTATTCTATATGAAAATTAAAATTTCAAGATTTTAGCATTAAGAAATTAATACTGATTACTTGATCATTAGGCTGTTCTTGATACTTAAATTTTGTTCAGCTCACAAACACAAGAGTGAGACCTCACTGTTGAAGTCAATTTTAATTAAACATGTAAATGTCCATTAGTGGGAAGGCCTCCTTATAATACAACTTCCTTTTTGGCCTAGTCCCATCTCAGGGCCCATTCCAGAATAACTGGTTAGTGTTCTGAAATCTACATGCCTTGCGATATAGGCTATCATTTTGGTGATTCCCAAGAATCCATATGGTCTAACTGCATCAAACTGTTTAGCGCTTCCCTTCATACACCCCAACCCCATGTACCCACTGCATTAGGTAATTCACTTTTCAACTTTGGTCAAAGTGCATACGCCCATGTCTTAAAAAGCAAGCAGCTCAGAAGGATCTATAATATAAAGAAGAGACCCCTGCCCCCCACTCTATTCTTTTCTCCACCTCTCCTCATCTGTTTCTCCCAGCTGTTATGGAAATCTGTAATGTGGGAATTAATTACAGTGCAACTAGTTCAGAGTGAGGGGTAAATGAGTTTATATATGTAACTACTTAGAGCAGGGTCAGGATCATAGCACATACTGATTAAATATAATCTGTAATGATGATGACTTTTTCAGTATCAGGACTGACAATGTCAAGATCTACAACAGTTATATTCTGTCCTATAACTAGAAGTAAGTCTTTGGCTACAGGTCGACTCCAGAAGCTGAACACTAGTAAAGAGCACTTACTTTATTATAACTGTGGGGGAGATTGTTTTCTTTTCCATTCAAGCTGCACATATTTTCTGACTCCCTACTATGGGCCAGACACTCTTCTACCTACTGGTGAACTAGACCAACACATGGTGCTTGCATTCTAGTTAGGAAGAACAATAAATAAGTAAACAAATAAGTAACACAATTTTAAACGGTTATTTATTTAAATAATGGTTCCCCATTATGCCTTGTGACTTTTGAAAGATGTTCAAAGAGTTATTCCTTTCTTTTTTAACAGTCTATGATTGCTCAAAATTAGCCAACATTCTAGTTTGCTTCACATTTGCACATGCTTTCCTAAATATTTTTCCCTTCTTTGTGTTTTTTTTTTAAACAACTGATTACCAATTTATTAAAAAGCTTGATTTAAGCATCTGCAATGGTGACTTCAACCCCGGCTCCTGGCTCAGTACTGATGGAAGTGATCTGCTTCCCAGTCTCACAAGGACTGGGCAAGTCAGTGAATCACTGCGGATCCTCATCTGAAAACCATTTCAAGTCTTAGAACCTTTGCTTCACCCCTTCCTCTTAAAGTCTCTAAGGCTACAGTCTTGCTGGGGCTCTTTAGGTCAAACCACTGTCACCTCTGCTGTTCTAGAGGCCACATATACTCATAATACTTTACATCAGGAAAGGTAGCAGAATTCTGAACCACTGGACCGACGATACAGATGATTTCTCAAGATTCTTGAGAAGTTTCATTAGAATCACCTACAGGCATTACTGGTCTGGAACAGTCATGAGGTCTTTGAATGGAGTCAATATATTTTTATTGAAGTGGTGCTCATGGTAAGCCAACTCCTCTGATTAAGAAATGGGAATAACACTGGAATGCCCAAGGAGCTGCTCTATGATGAGCTAAAGGGGGTCAAACAAGAGCCAAATAAGAAAATGAGAGAGAGAGAAAGAAAAAAGAAATCACAAGACTAGAAGTTAGGAGATCTGGCTGTGGATTCTAGTTCTATCCCTAAAAGATGAGACCTTAAATAAGTCACTTCACCTTTCTGGACCTTATCTGTAAAATAAGAACTTCACATGAGAAAAAGCAGTATGATGAAATACCAAGTCACGCTCCAAGATTTCTGTCAGAACATGGTTAAAACTTATGAATATATTAACCCTTAAAATGTGCTTGCTCTATATACCTAAGGTGAAGGAGGAAGGAACTCAAATTATTATAGAATAAATAGAGTGTATTGATACACAAGAACCAGCTTGAAGTGAAAACAGACCCCAGTCCCTCGACACTATGGAGGATGTATTGAATGAATGAACAAGTGGCATGAAACAGACTTTTAGGGCAGTAAAACTCTTAAAAGATGGATGTTGCTGACATTTGCAAAGAGTAAAAAGTCATGACATCATAACAGAGTGTCCCCCAGCGAGTTCACTGTTAAGTGTTACTCCTCCCTAAGATGGGTTGGAGATTTCCAATGTCATTTGTCTGTGTCTCTGACTGTCAAAGGAATTTATTGTGCATTTACACAAGCAAGAAAGAAAAATTAGAAAAGAGACCAATTCTCACACTTTTTAACGTGAGAAGCATCCCCACTAGAGTTACTGGGAAAACAAAAGTTCCCCTTAAATAATTTAAGCACCTTTTCATCAGATGCATTGAAGCATCTATAGCAGTGTTCTTTCCCCTAGCATATCATGAACTGACTACAGCAAGAAAGATCCTGAGCAAGAAAAGGCAAAGGTTCAGTCTAGCATAATAAATCTATCTTTGCATTCAAACATTCCATTTATTTCTCAGATGTTGATAATTCCTACCAGGCTTGTTTCTGATCACTTGTTTCCACCCTAAACAGTCATGAGGAATCAGAGTTGTCAAATCCTCTGAACTTAATTCAAGAATTTAAAATAGATAACCAACAAGGACCTACTGTATAACACAGGGAACTCTGCTCAGTATTCTGCAATAACCTAAATGGAAAAGGAATTTGAAAAAGAATAGATACACGTACATGTAAAAACTGAATCACTTTGCTGTACACCTGAAACTAACAGAACATTGTCAATCAACTATATTCCAATATAAAATAAAAATTAAAAAAAAAGAATTAAGCATCGCCCCTGTGTTCAGTGGTACACTAGCTCCTTTGGGATGCGGACATGGCAGAGATGGTGGGAAAGAGTAGAAATGAGAGAGAAGTGATAGCACTTTCCTTGCCTCCAAAATATAAAAAATCTTCACAGCAAAGTAGATAAACCATTGAAGAGGTTGAGTAAGGAAATGAAACTGACAATGATATTCAGCCACTGATGAGCAACCTCAGTGAATAACATGAACAACAAGGAACAGAGCACAAGAAGGAAGAGATCGGTGACTACCCAGACTGGGTAGTCAGGGCGATCTCCAGAAAAGAGGGTAAATTAACGTCATGCAGGAGAACGGGCCTGGGTTTCATGTGTGTGTGAAGAAGCGGGGAGGCAACTTGAGTTGGTAAACTCAGCACTCAAAGAGCAGAACCTTAGATTAGTAAAGGAACACAGAGGGAATGGACCACAGGGTGGGTTAAGCCGCTTGAGAAACACTCATGGCATATTTGGTAACCATGTTGGCCTTCTAGACCACTGCCCTGAGGACTGTTCCCACGGAGAATCTGAGGATAACAGGAAGAGCTAAAAGAGAACAAAAGAGGCCCTTTTTCCCTCCTTAGTTTCCTCCAACTTCATCAATAAGTATATTTGAGTGTTTACTTTTGCTACTGGGTTGTCATTAGTTTGCTAGGGCTGTGTAACAAAATACAACAAACTGGGTGGATTAAACAACAGAAGCTTATTTTCTCACAGTTCCGGAGGCTGGACATCCCAGATGAAGGTGTCAGCAGGTTAGTTTCTCCTGAGGCCTCTCTCCTTGGCTTGCAGACAGCCGCCTTCTCGCTGTGCTCTCACACAGCCTTTCCTCTCCGCGCCCACATCCCTAGTAGCTCTATGTGTGTCCAAATTTCCTCTTCTTATAAGGACCCCAGTCTGACTGAATTAGGGCCTTTCCCAAAGGACTCATTTTGACAACTAAGCTCTTTAAAGACCCTATCTCCCAATACAGGCACATTCTAAAATACTGGGGGTTAAGGCTCCAACATATGAATTTATGGAAAAAAAACTCAGCCAATAACATTTATAACTTACAAACATTTTTATAAGTTTTTTAATCATAAGATAAATGACACTGATACCTATACACAGTACTATAAACACAGCATGATAAAATGGGCACAGTTATAAATGTGAAATGTAATTTAAAAATACAGGTTTATATAAAAGTACAGATAAATACATTACAATTGAAACAATTAAACTCCAAAATCTTGCAAGATATGGGAGTTACAAATTTAGACCAGGAAATGATAACGCTGACCTTTGATTTCCCTTCCTTTGGAGTGACAAAATATCTCAATAGATGCATTTGGTAGTAAGGCTTTTTGATACAACAAATGACTGTGTCCTAGAAAAATGTAGGGCAGGAGTAAGTAATGCAGTAGAAAGAGCCAAAGATTAGGATTTTGGGCATTCTGGATTCCAGTTCAAGAAAGAAAAGGTATCCAAAGAGAATGATAAAGAGAAAAAAGAGGAATTAGGAAAGAGCTACATTTTAGAAGCAAAGAAAATAAAAATTGTAAGAAGAAGTCAGCAAGAGTCCACTGCTGTGAACAGATCAGACAAATAAGGCCCAAGAAGACTCTATTGACATTGCACTTTGGAGTTCACTCATGACCTTCAGAAGAGCAATGCCAGTAAAGTTGAGACAGTTAAAGCAGATTTAATGGATTGAGAAGTGAATGGGAAATAAAGTATAGAAAATTCGTGATTTCTCTTTTTATACCCGCTTTTTTTGAAGCCTGACCACTGGAGAAATATGGTGGTGGTTTAGGGGAAAAACAGACAAAAGGAGTATTTCCTTTTCTTCTTCCTTTTTTCTTTTTCTGCTTCTTTATTCTTTCTTTCTTTTTTTGGCTTTAAAGATGAAACTAGGTTTGTTTACAAGTTTAAGGAAAGGGCTCTGCTTAGAACTACGGTTTAGGGGATCAAAGGAGGGAGGAATTCTCCATGTATTCCTTTAACCCACGTGTGAGAAATCCTAGTACTATGTTTATCACTCTCTGCCTTCAGAAGCTTTTGGATTAGCTGGGATACAGATAATTACCCTGAGTTGTGTGTTTTAATGGCCATATGTCCAACTTTGAAGAGGACACAGAAAAAGGAGCATCTAAGTGTCAGCCAGGAGTCTGGGAAGAGTTCTCAAAGAAGGAAAATTAGAGCTGACGTTTACCAGGTGGTCAGTGTGTCAGGTTATCACAAGAGAGGGGGCATTTCACACAAAAGAGTCTGTGCGAAATCAGAGTCATGGAAAACTCAGACAGACTCCAAGGAGGGTTCACCTTGAAAAGGAATGGAGACACGTCTCTCTTACAGAGGAAGAAAAAAAGGGAACATGGAAATCCATAGGGTCAAGTTTTGAGAATGAGTGGAGGGAAAATGAGGGCCGCCATTTTCTCAGTTGTCTTCTCAAACAACATTAGCTGTTGGTCAAATTTAACCACCACATTTTGAACTTTCACTTTTAAAACTACCAAAGTGCTTCAAGGCATTGTTTAGCATCGAATATGGACACCCCCAGAAACAGAGAAAATAGGATGGATTGGGGTTGAGGGTAGGTTTGAGAATTTACCTAGAAAGAAAGGCAAAGAACTCAAGGCAGGCAGACAAAATGGTTCTGTCCATCAAGACAAACAGCTCAGTTACAGGTGTAAAAAGGCATTATTTGATCAAGAAGGGAGGCTTCAAATCTAGAATTCTTTCAATTAACCTTTTTTATAATTCATAAAGAGAATTAGTTAAGGGACTAATAATCTTACAGGGGAGATAAAACATAAGCAAAAAATGTTGGTGTAGAAATTGGAATATGACAAGTACATAAAAGATGAGGAATGTTCAGTCTTCATAAAAGCAATCAAAGAAAGTTAATTCTATTTAGAGACAAGGTCACCCAAAAAAGTTCAAGAGGAAGTGTGGAAAGCTTGGGGAAAAAGTCATAGATCTTGGTAAAGCTGGTAAGGTCAAGACCTGGTAATATTAGAGGCAGGGCCACCAGCAACAGGGAGAACTGTGATATAGAGCCATCTGGAACACTTCCAGGCACCCGTCAGGACTAGTCTTCAAGTCTGGGGTTGGAAGGGTGGGTTTCTTCTGAGACATCTATCCGTGGACTGTAGATGGCCATCTACTCCCTGGACCTTCACAAACACACAACTCATCTTCCCTCTGTGTATGTCTATGTGTTCAAATTTTCTCTTCTTGTAAGGATACCAGTCATATTGGATTAAGACCCACCCTAATGACCTTATTTTAATTTAATTACCTCTTTATAGACTATGTTCAGTCACATTCTGAGGTACTTGGGATTAGGACTTCAACAAATGAATATGGAAGAGGGACAACTCAGCCCATAACGGGTGTTAATTATAAAGTTCTTTTAAAAATGCACCTGGTAATCAGTCTCCTGGGCAAAATTTAGTCATAGGTGTACTTGCCTAGCTTTGGAAAACACAGCAATATTCGGATGACATTCTCCACTATATAAAGATGTCAACCTTGCTTGGTTGAGGTACTAGAACACTAAGTACAACACTGTTAAAGACTTTTTCTTATCAGAACTGAAAATTTTATTATCATCAAATTATTTTACCTCATATAAAAACACAATACAGAATTAGTGGAAAATGCTTTTAAAAAATTTGAATAGTCTGTGGCTTTGGCTAGTTCCCAAATTCATTTTTCTTATCTTTTATTAGCCAAATAAGACTACTTAGGATTTAAAGTCAAAAAAAGGAAGGGAAATTGCCATGCACTCTTCACTTATGATTTTCAATATTTTAAAAAGAGCTTAAAGACCTTTTATTTTATACAATTGCCAGTAATTGTCTTTATAGTTTTACTGGTATTAATTTCATACAGCTCATTTAGAATGTCAAGCCACATATGCAACATAGTAATAAAGTTATTATTACTGCATAGAGATATAATTATAAGTAATTTTGATTCTCTCACTTTTGTCCTCTCACATTCTTCTCATTTCTGCCCATGTTTTATAAGAATGAAGATGAGTTTGCTGACCTTTTGCTAAAGAATATTTAGTATGAAGAAACTGATGATTTCATCCTGACTGAGGAGGGCAAAACTTTTATTTTCTAGCTCCATTAGCTTTTTCAGACTAAGTCTGATTATAATATTGCTGCATTACAAATAAACTTCTAAATTCGGAGGAGAATGCAAATGCTACAAAAGAGTAAATAATTCAAATAATATGGAGTCTTTTAGCCAATGAACCATAATTCAATACAATGGTTTTCTCCCTTATTAACAATATACTAGAGAAGATATTATTTAAAAGAACAAAGGGGTAAGAGGAAAAATAAAATTTCTCATTATTTGTTAAAGATGCGATAACATACATCATTAAATATAATAAAGTCTCTCAGTATCTGGTCAGTAATTTAAAATATGTAGTAAATGTAATCTACGCCCACTGAGGCAACTTGCATATTTCTACAGGCTTCATTAGCCATAATTTTGAAGGACTTTGTGGATCTATTAATTCTTACATAAAAGAGCACACTAGCTAGCCAAAGGTAGGGATAAGGTATCATTTGGGCAAATATTTTAGTCCCAAATGTAAAGGGAAAAAGGCAAAAAGAAATGGAAAGTCCTATTTCCAGGCCATGTGCTGGGGAGGGGGCAGAGTAATGCTCCCTTCTGGGTAGAGGGATTAGAACCCGGAATCTTAAGAGGGGAAAAAACCCCACTAATTTCAAAGCTTGTACCAAGGGGGAATGAAATGGGATGAGTGGAATGTACTTTAGTGCTGACCATGCCTTTGTTCTGAGAAAGACACAGGTGTGCACCATTAAGTTATGCAAATGTAAAACAAAGGACATTACACAGTGGAAAGTTTGAGAAGCTGGGGCTATGAGAAACAAAGTTGGCCAGCAAGAGATGGTTATGTAATAGGCAAGAGTTGAATCTCTACACACAGTCTTCTAATTGGAGAAATAGTGCTTGCCAAGCATTGTTTGTTCTTGTGGGCAAGTATATGTTTTATTCAAGCTGTTTGCTCCCAGGTTAGCAGAGCCTGAGAACATTCAGATGCCGGAAGATCTTTGAAAAGGAGCTGAACTGGGCTTGACAAAACTCAGCCTAGAAGTCCAACACATGGCGTATGTAAAAATGAAATCCACAGACACTGAGACATTTCTAAATTAAAGGACCTGTCTTTGTGCTTGTAATTTAGAAGGAGAAAATATAAGGAAGAAGTTTAGTATTATAGGATTATAGCCTTCTGGCATGTGACTGTCTTTGGGGAGGGAAAGGTTAAAGCCATACCCCTGTGAGTAGAAGGTGGGATCGGAAGGGATTGGGCACTTCTGCTGTCAATCACCCTGGAGAGACAGACAGTGAGACCTGGAGGGTGGGACCAATCTGGTAAGAGGGGAATTCCATCCTCTCTCTTGGTATGATTTTCTTAGGCCTGGACCCCAAGTAAGATTCCTCAAGGGTAGACATAAATAGTGGAGGAACTATGTCTTTGAAAGATGGAGACAGGCGGGGTGGGGGGGGGTTTGGGGGGGTGGGGTTTGGCAAAAGAGCACGCTGTGATCAAGCAGGGCAGTATTATGTGGCTAAGCAGGGAAGAAGCATCAGATGGAATGGTTGGAGAGACCTGTAAGCTATGCGAGAAGCCATAGCGAGTGGCCAATGAGAAGACTGGGTGGTATACTTCCCCTGGGCCATCTCTGAGCCGCTGCTGTAGGGAATGTCTGGACGTCCAAGGTGGTAAAGAGAAGAGCAGGGCCCTCTGAGACCACCATAGAGGGCAGCAGGAGCCCAGGTGCCAACACAAGCAGATATTTGGGATGGAGGCTCTGATCACGGCCATGGTGAGGACAAGGACCGTAGCCCCAGGAGAGACTGAAGTCATCTCTCTGCAGTGGAGCAAAGGGCCAGACAGTGCCCAGTCTGGCATCACAGGCCTACAGGGGCACCGTCCGGGAAAAATATTAGACAAAGGAGGTAATCCTGAAGAATCCAGAAGGAAGAGATTTCGCCTACTGCAATTTCCTAGGCAAAGGGAGCAGTGTGAATTTAACTTAGATGTGACATCAGTTGTATTCCTCAAGCTGGTGAGACCCAGGAGACATCTGAATACACTTAAAATCAGTAACTCCTATGAAGCCAGAAATTAGGGCTACTCTAAATTCATACATGGGAAATTGAAAGACTGTGAGATTTTCTCAAACTCAAAAGTGTAATACCCCAAATTAGAGCCCAAAGCTAAGCTGAAACACTAGCTGCAATGTTGTCTTGGAGAGTGAATACACAGCAGGCAAACTGCAGCAAATTGTGAAGGCATAGTGATCAACGTCAATTTGGAGTCTATGAATGAGTGCCTAGATTTTACCATGCCTTTCTGTCAGGGTTTATTATCTGCTAAAGGGTTTAAATCTACAATAGAAAAATATTTCTGTGAAATCCAGTAATACACAGTGGTTAACCATAACTGAATTTTGTAAACTATGATTTGTCAAATAATTCATGCTTTTTCCCAAACACAAGCCCCTGCATGATTCTAACAGCAAAAGGAGTTTACCTAGTCCCTATAATTTTGCATTGAACTGACAGCCTATCTGTTTTACCTGGATTCTTAGAGGGTTAGGCATTTAAGCCCCAACATCACTTTGTGATAGAAAATGTAAAGTCTTAGAACTAAAAGGACTGGAAATATCATTTCCTTGGACTTCAAATAATATCATACATGCCAGTTTAGGCTGAGCAGAGAACATTGGCTGCACTCTTTAGACATGTCTAAGAAATGAAATTATACATGGGAGTAACAATCAATCAAACTAACAATTACTGAGTGGCAAGCTCTCCTCTCCATCTGCTAAATTTACATTAAATCTGCTAAAATTATTTATAGTAGCTCATTTCATCCTTAAAAATAATGAGTCTGATAGTGTTATCATAGGGGTTAAGTTCTTTGTCCAAGATCATAAAGCTGAATGCGGGAGCTCGTACTTAAAACAGAGGTATCTAACTCCAAATCAATGTTCTTTTTATAATATCATGCTTCTTCCATCTGTAAACTTTCTGGTATTTAACCATTGTTTCCTTATGAAAAATTTTATTCTATTCTAATCTAACTCTCATTCATTGCCATTTAAGCCTGTTTACTTGAAATCTGTTCTTGTAAAGTTTTGAAACAGGTGGTCACTGTCCTTGGTTTAAGAACTCCCTCACACACAGGACTTGGAGATAATTAAATCCCCTATCAGCAATTTCTTCTTTTGGCTGAATAAGCCCTTTTCAACGTTTCCTTAAAAAGATTTCTGTCCCTTTAAATATCTTGCAGCATCCCCATATCATGTTGACTTTTACAGCTGGAATACTGGCAAACGGTTTTTTTTTAGACTCATTTATAACTCCAAGGACCAACTCTTCCTCCCATCCCCATAATGTTCTTTAACCAACTGTCTTCTATTTAATGCTTAAGCAGCTTGGTTCTCCCATGGAGCATTTTGTCCTCATTGAGTTTCATTATGTTTGCTGTGACTTTCCTCCAATTTGCCAAGAAGCTGCTTCTATTTCGAAGGAGTACTGCAGATCATTTACCATTCTGGCGAAATCCTTCGCCTCTTCTATTTCAGTGTATGTCCCTGCTTGAGAGGTGCCTGTCATGGGCTAAAATGTGTCGTTCCCCCCATCTCGGAAAATCCACGTGTTGAAGTCCTAACCCTCAGTCCTTCAGAATATGACTGTGTTTGGAATTAGAGCATTTAAAGGTAATTAAGGTTAAATGAAGTCATTGGGATGGGCTCTAATCCAATATGACTGGTGTCCTTACAGGAAGAGATTAGGACACAGACATGCATAGAGTTAAGACCATGTGAAGACAATAAAAAAGCCACCTACAAGTCAAGGAGAAAGGCCTCGAAAGAAACCAACCCTGCCAACACCTCAATCTCAGACTTCTAGCATCCAGAATTGTGACACAAATTTTTGTTGTTTAAACCACCCAGTCTGTGGTAGTTACTATGACAGCCCTAGGAAACTAATACAGCTCCCTATAATGTCTCATTTCACTAACTGTATTATTAATTATGTAAAGAGCCCTATATATACCAATATCATGTACCCCTAATACTGATAGGGGCCTATCACTTTGGTGGTGTTCATGCCAAAAATACATCAACTCTACCCATAAGTAGGCATAAGACAACCTTAAATTGTGAGGCATTCTCCAAAATAACTGACCAGCGCTCTTCAAAATATCAAAGCCATGAAAGTAAGGAAAAATCAAGAACTGCCACAGAATGTCCCAGAATGGGAAAAACTAAGGAAATATGACAATTAAATGCAACGTGGGATCCTGGATTGGATCCTGGCAGAGAAAAAGGATGTTAGTGGAAAACTGGTGAAATTGCAATAAAGCCTATTCTTTAGTTGACAGCATTTTACCTATGTTGATTTCTTACTTTTGATAAAAGTATTATTGTTGGGCAAAATGTTAACATTAGGAAAAGCTGAGCAAAGCGTATATGAAAATGCTCAGTTCTATCTTTGTAATACTTTGGCAATCCTAAAATTGTTTCCAAATTTTTTAAAGCAAAATATAAATTCATAATAATATAATATAATAATATAATATATGATAAATATATAATTATATATAATATAATTATATATTTATAATTTATATATAATATATATAAAAATATATAATTTATTATATATTATACAGTATAATATATAATAAATAATGCAAATCATAAATGTTTCATAATATAAATATTTTATAAAATTACATATTATATATTATAAAATGATACCTATTACAAATAATAATATAAATAAATAAAATATATGAAGCACTAAATAACCACCAGGAAAGAAAAAACACATTTAATCACTGAAGTATCCTCTGAAATAAACTCTATATTAAAGAAGGGAGGAGAGAAAGAAGAAGCTAATATTCATTGAGATCTGTTGGATGATAGGCCCAAGCACTTAATCCTCACAACAACACTGTCACCTGTGAAATGTGACAACTGATGAAACAGAAGCTCAGAAGTATCTGAGTAACCCATCCAAGGTCACATACCAAGTGACAGACCTGGATTTCAGACCCAAGACCATTTAAATCCAACATACCATGCTTGTTCTACGGGTTGGGTAATAATTTATGTCCTCACCCACTAAACATTTATCTAGTTATCTGTTCTAACTCCGTGGTTCCCATTCTTGGCCGCACATTAGGAATCACCGGGGGAGTTTTTAAAACTCTTGAGGTCCAGATCCCACCCCAGGATATTCTGATGTAATTGTTTTGGTTCAACCTGATCTCAGGATCTTAAAAATCTCCCCAGATGATTCAACAAGTAGAGAATAGTAACGCTACTTGTTTGTCAATGTCACGGTCATACAGAACTGAAATCTTCCCAGAGATAGGGCTGTCATATCTATCATTTGTCTAGGAGTAAGCACATAACATCAGAATCAATTAAATTCGACTTGTGCAACATATTCCTTATGGTAACAACAAGAGAAGAAGAAATTCTTTAAAAAACACATGGAGAACAGGGACCAGCTGTAGAAGTGCTATCATCAGCAAACTGCACAAGTGCCAAGAATGTAGAGGCAGCTGACTTGAGAGAGAAATCTCAAAACTCTTACAAACACAGAGAAGAAAGTAGCAATTTTTTGACCAGAAGTCAAATGACTTATGTCCCTGATTTTAATTTCCTCTGGTCCCTTTAAAATGGCAGAGCGAAAGTATCAAGCTATGTTAAGACTCTAATTGAAAATAAACATTTTCCTACTTTTGAGCAGAATTAAAGCTGGAAAAAACTGAATAGCTTCCAGGTGAGGAGTGAAATGAGAACGCACCATCAAGAAGGTTGCAATGAGGGTATTTGGAAACCATTCCATTTGCTGAATTGTCAGCCATGCAAGCACTTATAGACAATTACAACCTTAGAAAACAAATAAAAAGTGTGTAAGTAGGCACTTTGATACTTCTTCCTAATTATAGGGTTTAGGAGCTGGATTCTAAAATTACAAATAGAGGCAATGTGAACAATAGTAACCCTGAAATGAGGTTATGAAGCTTATTAGCTGTACATAATTACACAGCTGTGACACCGTTGAAGAGACCCCAGCCTGAGGCACACCTCCTCTCCTCTTCACTATGGGGTCTTAGAGCAAGGGTGCCACCTTTTCATTTTAGCAGAATTTTCGTACTTTTAAAAAATACAATTTAGGTTCAATCATATGGGACTGCCAATATTTGACCTGCGAAAATGGCAATTCCTTATTTTGAGTGCCAGTATGAAGATCTCCTGCATCTCCCTTGGTTTTCTCGGGGGCACAGACTTATTTTTCTAGAGCCTTTGAAACATCCGTAGCACCAACCAACCACAGAGCTGTGAATCCCAGAGCGCGCTTACTTAGGAAAGGCATATGCAATAAATGAAAGGAACTCATCTAGCTGTAGAGAAAAGCTATATTTTCTAAAATCTAACCGATTGAAAAGCCCTGGAAACCACTATTTGTGACATTTAGGCCAAATAAAGTTTCATTCCGGTAACTGGCCTGGATACCAAATTGCACTGGCAAATCAGCTGACTGTCTGGGGTTGATAGAGAATGGTTATTTACTGTCCCTCCTGATTTTTTTGTACAAAGCTTTGGAAAGTCGTTGGTTTAGAGTTCTCTTCCTCTCTCTTCTCCCTGCTTCAATCTCTGTCACACACATGCTCACACAAAAGAAGGCTTGTAATTAACAATTTTACATACCATGACTTACAAAGGCTAATGATTGACTTTTTTTTTAGCTATAAGAAAAAAGAATCTCAGAAAAAAAAAGAGCAATCCACAAGAAAGGCACAGACTAATTCTGAGTTGTCTATTTTTTTGTTCTTTAGTAATGAAAACCTGTGTACGAACTCCTATGTCACACAAACATTTTATCTTTGAAAAGTCAAATATGGGCTTGGCAGATTTTTCTCATATATGCAAAAGAGAGATTTACCTAGGAGGTTTCATTCGAAAGAAGAACTGCAAAGTTCTTCAAGACTTCGGGCAGCAAACTGCAGGATAGAATAATAAAAGCTCACATTTGTTTCGTGCTTGCCATGTTTGCTGTTCTAGTGCTTTAAACATATTACCTATTTAATCCTCACTACGATCTTAGGAGGCTGGTACCATGTTTATTCCATTTAGTGGAGACACGACAGGCGTCAATAGGTTACTTGCCCAAAACTACATGCTTCTTAAAAAAACACAGCCTGGGCTCTGTCCCAGGTGGCCTCTCCCCAGGACAAGTGTTCAGACTCAGGACTCTCCGGCCTCACTTGGGTAGCTTACGGCAGCCAACCTGCTGCCATGCATCCACAACAATATGCCAGAATCACTTAACCCAGTTGTGTACTATTTTGATGCATATAGTAGGCTATTAGCATCTATCTTAAGTATTGGTCAATGAAAAAAAAAAAAATGAGAGGCATTAATCTTCCAAAGAGGCACACATTAGAAGTTTCTTTTCCTATGTTTATTGCAAGTTCATTGTGTAAAAGAATGCTGGTCAAAAACACAAGTATGTGCCCAACGCATTTGTACTGTGTTTCTAAATGAAATGCTAGCAAACAACTTCAGACTTTATAATTATTGTAATTTATTAAACAATTTTATTGTTTTGTGTTTGGAAACCAATTAATTGAAATCACTTATAAGTATAATCATTAAATAAGAATTGGGTGGACTTATGTTTTATCAAAATAAGAGTGAATATAAAGTGAGACGTCTTCATTTTAATTGGAAATATTCCACTGTTGTGGAATTCATTTGTTGGGGAATGTCAACAATGGGAAAAAAATTTATCTGTAATAAATGCGGTCAGTGTAATTGGATTTCATGATACTGAACTAGCTGGAGAATGATGATGCTTTATGGGCAAAATACTCTTGTAATATGAACATGAGTAGTCCCTGTGGTAGCTTTGAATCCAGTCTTCGCGAAGTGCAAAATTGGGGTAACAGGCTTAGAGTATTTAATGCATGTGAATAGTTTGGATTACTGCAGCCAAGATACAACTGCATGTTCGGGAATGAAGTAAGTTTGGAAGCCCACAGGTTCTGTTATCATGCAGTCACCTGGAGGGCTGCAGTAGCCTCCTAACTAGTCTTCCTAATTCCATGTTGTTCGCCCTCTGCAGTCGACTCTCAACACAACAGCCAGCAAAATGCAAGTTCCTCTCTTGAAGTGTACCATCACAGGAAGAACACAGTATAAAATCTCGACCATGGCCAACAAGGTCCAGCCTCCTTTCTGCTCCACCCACACTGGCCTCTTTGTCACCGGTCCTCACACTCGCCTCGTGGGCTCCCACGAGGAACAGCAGCCTTTGCACCTGCTGTTCCTTTTGCCTGGCATGCTTTTCCAGAAGAATTTCAAATGGCTGGACCCTCACTTCATCTGGGTGCTCAAATGTCACCTCCTCAGAGGCCCTGCCATTCACCCCATCTCAGAGTTCGCGTCACCCACCCTAGCATACTCTCCAGGAAGTTAACTCATTTTATTTCTCACTTACTTTTCACCACCCGAGGGCATGTACCATTTGTTTGTTTGTTTGTTTCCTATCTTTCCCACTGGGGAATGAATTCACTGAGAGCAAGGAATGTTTTCTGGACCCAGGACCCAGAACAGTGGTAGGTATGTAACAGGCACTCTCTAAAAATTTTTGAATAAACGAATGAGTCTAAAAAATTGAGTGAAAGCCTATGAATGAACAGCCCATTTTGATTCAAAGTGAAATATCAGAATTAGAATAAAGATGGGGGCCTCATCCCTAAAAGAAAGCAGAGTTTGCAAATTCATGGATTCTATATGGATGCCCACTTTCCAAAAACCTATAAAACCTTGGAAAAATATATGTGTTCCTAAAACATAAGCAAGGGAGATTTTTTGTACTTTCTCTATCAATCATTGATGATTTTCGTTTCAATTATAGTTATTTCATTTTAGTGCTCTTACTTACTGTTAAGTATGTATGCTTCTCTCGATGTCCACATTAGCCTTGTATTACCTATGATGTTATGACAGTATTGTATAAGCTAGGTGGTAGGACCAGATGCTTAAGAAAGCAAGTAAAAAGGAAAAAACATGCTTTAAAAATAAAAGATAAATGGGAGTGTTACCTTCTATTATTACCACTTGCTAGTTTGTTATTTTGGGTCCCTCCTATCATACACTTTACTAGCTTGCACTTGATTCCAAGAGTATACACACACCTCATTTGGAGGATATAAGTAGGGGGATGGTGTGTGCATTCCTAGATAGGGCTCAAAGAGAATCAGCAGTAATGCAAGTCACATGACAGGAAGTCCCCAGGGAGATGCCTCACACAGTGGCAGTTGCTCCTTCACCCTCCTCAAAACTCTCCTGGAACCATGAAACACTTTCCTCTATAGATTCCTCCAGATGACATTCTCAACTGTTGAACATCCTGCCCAGTCTGCAGTGACGCACATGGACCCTTCCTAATGTCAAAGGACTTCTACCAACCCCTAACTTACTGATAAATATTATCTTTTTATTTTCTAGAACAACACTTGGAGGACTCTCATGCCACTTTTATAAAACCCACATTTCAATATCCAAAAGAAGCTCTTGTTTTTCAGAAAAGTTCGCCAAAGTACAAAACATGTGACAAAGAGGGAGAACACTGCAGAGCAAAGTTCATGCGTTGCAGAATCCACAACTCAGAACGGCACGGTGGGCTCACTGGCTGGGAGAGTCTGTAGTGTGATGCGCTAATGCAGCCTGGCCGGGAGCGTACGGTACACTCTGCCGTAGCTCTCAGAGCACATGGCAAAGAGCGCATATTAAGAGTGTGCTGTAATTTTGTTTTAATTATAAAAATACGTCTAAGATAAATAGTGCTAAAAGAAATCAGTATTAGGCAGGGAAGCATGAAACGTGCAATATATTTAGAAGAAGGTGATAATTATTTCACAAATGATGAAACAAATTATGTAAAGATATGAAAAACTGAATTGTGGAGAAAATGAGCCAACGCACAAAAACATGCATTCATTCAATAAACATTTACTTATCTTTGTGCCAGAGGGGGGCACTCAGCCAATACCTGAATTTATAAACTAGACGTATAAAAACATCTGTAAAAGCTTGGGGAAAATATATGTGTTCCTAAAATATAAGTAAGGGAGATTTTTTGTATTGTTTTCTATTACTCATTGATTATTTTTGTTCTTGACCTTGAAGAGCTTGCAATCTAGCCTGTTAAGACGGATATGCAAACAAACAATGTGTTGATTGTTTTACTAGAGCTGTTTGCAAAATATTATGGGAACGTGGAGGTGGAAGACATCAAATTCCCTTTGGTGAGTCAAGAACACCTTTACTAAAGATTACTAAGCCAGAACCTAAGGAGATGAGTGCAAGCAATTGGGCAAATCAGGCACAGAAAGCTTTCCAGGTAGAAGCAGCGCGTACAAAGGTGAGAAAGAAAATGGCGTATACATGTGACTGCATGCCACTAAATGTAGCAGAAGTCAGGTCATAAAAGGCCTTATGTACCGTGCTAAGGAGGAGCTTGGTCTTTATCTTGAGTAAAATGGAGAGTCATTGAAAAATTTTAAGTAATGGAGTATTATGATCAGATTTTCAATCCAACTGTATCAGACTATAAAGCAGTACGGTCCTTTTCCTTTCACTGAGAATTTGGGACGTTGACAATACCCTAAAGTTCTCCACCAAGGAGAGAGGAAGTCATGAATGAATGGATGACTTAGTATTTTACAAATCTCTGTTCTCTTCCGTGGTAACAAAGCAATCCTAATTTTATAGCTAACCTATACAAAGGGTGTTTTGTGCAATAATTCAAAAAACTGAGGTTTTAATAATTCAGTGGTAATTAATATTAACATTTGTTATTAGCTTTCTGATGTAACTCTAATTTCCACCCATTAAATAACCTCCAAGGCAGTTAACATAACAGAGTCTGGCATCTGTCAGGAACTCTCAGTAAAGCATCACAAACAGTAAATTATATGTGGCTAAATTTCCTTAAAAGTGGCAGAAAAACAAGAATTAAATTGCATGAAAGGTGTTAGTTTCTACTGTACAGCAAAGTGAATCAGCTATACGTATACATATATCCCCTCTTTTTTGGATTTCTTTCCCATTTAGATCACCACAGAGCACTGAGTAGAGTTCCCTGAGCTATACAGTATGTTCTCATTAGTTATCTATTTTATACATAGTATTGTAAAGCAACTATACTCCAATAAAAATTAATTAAAAATAATAATAAAGTCCCAAAACATGCTGGACACTAGAAATGCACTTTGCATTGCATTGTGGAATCTGAAAAAAAAATTGCACGAAAGGTGATAGCGGGGTAGAAGAGAAGACCAAACTGGAACTAAGATAACTGAGGTTCAGAATACAAGCTCATTCACTAACTGTGGAAACCTCAGCAAGGGGTTCACACTGACTCGACTTCGCTCCATCCAGCCAAAGTGGGAATAACAACACTACTCTCTGACTGTCCAGAACTGTTTCCCAGACCAAATGAAAGGCATGCTGATAGGTCAAAAGCACCACATATCCATCTATATGGCCTTCCTAGTCTAGGTTATGAAGACCTGCTTATCACATCCATGTACAGAACATAAGGCGGCATAAAAAGGGCAAATATGGGCTCTGCTGTGATGAAACCGTCAGAAATCCAATACTAGTGCATATTTGATCATCAAGTATGAGCTATTTTTAAATATTTAAGATGTGTATTTGTTGGTTTAAAGATAGCTCTTCCTCAAATAGTCACCAATAGTCACCTACTGGCAAAAGAAATAAAATGAAATTTTCAAATTCCTTACCCAGCAGAGTCCTCCCAAGTGTTATATTACAGTGCATTCAGTAAATTTCTCATGAATCAGATAAAGAGACAGGATGGGGGATAATGAAGAGGAAGATATACAAAGATCCCCAGGAAAGCAGACATAACACAGGGACCCTTTCAAACTCAAAAATTTGACTCTTTTTTTTCACTTAAAGATGTATCATGAATCCCTTTATGTAAATGCAAGTATCATCAGGTAGTTTCCAGCACCCTTTCCCCGCCCAGACAGAATGAAGTTGATGAGAGTATAAAGTTCCAGGGCAGGCAGATGTCAGCTGTGTGTGGATTGCTGCTGGTGGCTGGAGGACTTGAGGAAAACCCCCAGCAAGAGAGGAATGGAGAAGCAGGTCACAGACAAGCTGATGGTGTCCCAAAGTTATATACAAGATTGTCACGAATGATACAGCAACCCCTCTGATGTCGGTTGATTTGTGTCCCCCAGAAGATATATTGACGTCCTAACCCCTGGTACCTGTGAATGTGACCTCACTTGGAAATAGGGTCTTTGCAAATGTCATCGGGTTAAGATGAGATCATTAGAGGGGCCCTTAATCCAACATGACTGGTGTCATAAGAAGAGGGAAATGCCACGTGGGCACAGAGACACAGGAGGCAAAGACAGCCCTGTGACAACGAGGCAGAGATTGGAGTGATGCCGCTACAAGCCAAGGAATGCCAAGGGTTGTTGGCAAACACCGGAAGCTAAAGGGGGCAAGGAAGGATTCTCCCCTACACATTTCAGAGGGAGCCTGACCCTGCTGACACCTTGACTTTGGACATCTGTACTCGAGGCCTGTGAGATAATAAAATTCTGTTGTTTTAAGTGACCCAGTTTGTGGTACTTTGTTAAACAGCCTTAGGAAACTAACACACCCTCGTATACAAATTCATCTATCTAGCAATCTATCTCTCTACGTATTTATCTATCTACCATCATCAAAATACCATGCCAAGTAGAGCCGGTGCTTTTGTAAATACTATATCACAGAACACAGCTATTCTCGGTCCAGGCCCAATCCAGTGCAAACTGATCAAGTTTATTTATTTTTTACATTGGTTGTTCCATTTTCTCCCTATACTTTTAGGCAGTTTTAGTATTAAGGTCTCCTCCTGCTACAAACACTTGAAGGATGATTTCACATCAAAATGGAAAAAGAACTCATAATTAGTAATTTACATTTGTTGATTAATTACATTTTAACTGAAAAGCATTCACACTAAATTGTTACAACTGAATATTTTTATGATCTTTTCCTTGCCTCCATCATTACAGAATGAAAGGCTTTTCTCCTCAATAAAGGAATTTCAGCATCTGCCTATTCAACTGACACTTGAAAAAAAGTCTGATTTAAAATCCGTAAAAAACCTCAAGACAGTTAATCCATCAAGAAGGCATTTATGGGGGCCCTCCGTGCCCTGGTGCTAAGCTTTAGGCTTCCAGAGATGCAGACCAGGATCTTTTAAGGCACTCCTGCCTTGAAAGCGTTGCCAGTCAGCCGGGAAGAGTTTGGTCTCCAGGAGGGTGGGCCAGCAGGATTCTGAAGCGTGTGATGACTCAGTGAAGCCTGGAGTTGCAGCTGAGAAACAGGAACCTGACCCAAAACAGACAGCAAGGCCCTGCTGCCGCCTGAGAGTTCAAACAGTGCATTTTCTCGAGTTTCCACGCACTGTCACTGCTTGCATCATCTCTTCAAGCCATTTCTTCTCCACTTCAGAATTCAGGGCTCCTGGGAAGTGGCTGGGAGTCAACAAACCATTCGCATCTCTTGTGGTGCTTACCGGGGGATACAGGCAGAGAGGGGAGGTCTGGATTGCTGAGCCCTACACTTGGAGAGAGAGGGGCTTATCTTTCATCCCTGCTCTGAGCCTGAAACTGCATTCCCAGCTTTGGATTACAATTCATCCAGAGCTAAACCCACAGCTCAGAACTCACCGAGAAAGACAGAAGATGCAATTTAATGTATATCTCTCTATATAATCAATCCTCATTATTTGCAGATTCCATATTTGCAAAATCACCCAGTCGCTAAAATTTATTTGTAATGCCAAGATCAATACTCCTGGTGCTCTTGCGATCAGCCATACTGAACGCTCAGAGCAGCACAAATTCCGAGTCACCCAATGGGCATGTTCCCAGCTGAGGCTGAACAGGCGACATTCTGCCTTTTTATTTCAGCTCTCCGGCCGCAAATAAGCGTCTTTTTCATGCTCTTTTGAGTGCCATGTTTTCTGTTTTTTGGTTTTTGTTTTTACAGTTCGGTGCTTTTTCTTGGTAATTTTGCTGCTTAAAATGGTCCCCAAGCGTAGCGCTGAAGTGCTGCCTAGTATCCTAAGCATGAGAAGTACAAACAGACCGTGATGTGCCTTATGGAGAAAATGTGTGTCTTAGATAAATGTCCTTTCAGGTATGAGTTACAGGGCTGTTGGCCGTGACTTCAATGTTCATGAATCCACCATAGGTATTAAATAAAGTGTCTTTAAACAGAAACTTACATAAAACAAGGTTGCGTACTGATCAGCTGATGAAAATGCCGTGACCAGAGATCTGCAGGCATCTAAACTTGCAAATTAGTAGTCACTAATTCTAGGAGCGATTAGCATTCACTAATTCAGTGTTCACAGCAACTTTATAGACCATAAACTACCACAAATAATGAGAATAGACTGTCTCTATACATATGCATACATATATATGTGAAATCGACTCTATATACACATATAAACATACTTATATGTGTATATATTTATACTGTTATATATTACACGTCATATATAGGTTATGTTATGTTCTATGATCTTATCGTTTTTCACTACGCTGGGTCCTATGTAGATGATGGCCAACAAAACAGATATGGGGCTCCACCTCTCATGGACCTTAAAGTCTAATAAAGGAGTAAAATATTAATTAGCAAAAGGCCCTTTGGGCTGCCAAACTGAAAGACATATTCACTAATCAGCTTCATCAGCAGGAAAAGTTGATGTGTTTATCTTCACTGTTTGACTCCTCTCCCTCTCTCTACTGGCTGTGAGGTAGGGCAAGAAAGAAGCGTGTACATGAGGACGTAAGCTCAATGTGGCAGGGATCTTTGTTCATTTTGCTCTGAACGCCCAGCTCCTAACACAGGTATCTTGTACATAGTGGTCACTCAATAAATGAATAATATTATTGGCCCACCAACAACTGTTAAGAAGGAGCAGAAGCAAACTGCAAAATAAAACTACAAAACAGGGGCTTCCCTGGTGGTGCAGTGGTTGAGAATCTGCCTGCCGATGCAGGGGACACGTGTTCGAGCCCTGGTCTGGGAAGATCCCACATGCCGCGGAGCAACTAGGCCCGTGGGCCACAGCTACTGAGCCTGCGCATCTGGAGCCTGTGCTCCACAACAAGAGAGGCCGCGATGGTGAGAGGCCCGCGCACCGCGATGAACAGTGGCCCCCGCTTGCCGCAACTAGAGAAAGCCCTCGCACAGAAACTAAGACCCAACACAGCCAAAATAAATAAATAAATAAATAAAAAGAAACTACAAAACATATTCACGGATCTGATAATAATTCTATTAATTCCTGTCTCTTGCTAAGAATTTATGAACGTGAGCTGGCAGAAGAAAAGTAGCCCCATGCCTCTGTTAATAAGCAAGCAGGCCGGCCCTCTAAGGACGGTGGAAATCAGTAAATGAGCTATCCAAAAACACACTTGGCGAGTTTACTCTTCTAAAAGAGGATTCTTCTTTGTGACGATCTAATACCTTTATGTTCTCCAATCAAGTTATTGAGTTCAGCTGCTCAATAAATTTGGCCTGCATAACCAGCAATGAAAATACTTTAAGCACTTCAGAGATGATTGATAATGGTAAATGCCATTAATGAAAAAAAAAATCCATAAGTTGTTTTTGTTGTTTTTTTAAATCATAACCCTCCGCTTATTGACTGCAAAATTTGTACCATTCCAGCTATTAATCTTAGTATTACGCTAAATACGGTATCCCCCAATCCAACTCTGAAAATGATTAAAAAATTCAAGACAGAAAAATATTTTTTTCGGTTGACTGCAAATGTATTTTAATGCATGCATCCCAAGATATTGGCAACACCAACTGGATGAAAAGAGGCAGTTCGGCCAGGTGCCATTTTGCCAGTAACTAAAAAAGCCAAGGACTGCTTTGCAAATCTCCTAAATAAAAAAGCAATCTAGTTTCTGGCAAGGAGATCGGTAATGGCCATTTCATATAAATGAATCTGTCGTGATTTCATTTGCGCACAAGCTCGATCATCCAAAATAGCGGAAACAACAGGCTGTGGTGTGGCTTTTCTTTATCTGTTTTTGATAGACGGCATCTCTCTCTCCTGCCCCAAATGATGACTGCCATCAGTGAAAAACTGTCCTGTGAAACTGCATGAAAATTATTCTCAATTTTAATAGTCAACTGACTTATTAGCAAAGAGAAACTGTCCCTTTTATTTTGTTAGTGCTTTACAGATTCCTAATACAAGATCAAGTACAAATGAGATCTTCTCTTTATACATCTTCATCAAAATAAGATAAGTGGAGTATGACAGACTATAAAGCACATTCTTTGCTTATTGGTATGCCCACCTGTTCCAGATCATTTGCAGGGCTGCCAGTAACAGAAGAAGTGGCGTAAATGAAACATGTCTTTTATCAGCAAGATTCTCTTGCAAGATCCGTAGAGAACATCAACCACTATTTTCTAAAGCCAATCAAAGGTCTTCTGTGCCCACATGCGCATCTCGACAGCTATGCAAGCTGGTCTTATTTTCCCCAACTCAGGCTATTCCAGTCACGCGGTACCTAAGCTGCTTCATTAGGCAGAACCAGCAAAGACAGTGTTCAGGAAACGGTGTGCCCTTCATTCCAAATAAAAGCAGAGCACTTTATTTTTTCTTTCCTTTGAAAGGCAATGAAAATTGCTGTAGCTTAGCAAGAGGATAATGGAAGTGCATCACTGGGCTATGGGAGGCTTAAGAATTGTATTATACTGTGTCCTTTTCATCAACATGACTTGGGAGCTCCTCACCAATTCCTGAGATTTCCCAGGCAAAGGAATCAGATGACTCTGCCCCCTCCTCATCTGCTCCCACCCCATCTGTACTGAACATCATGTTCCCAGACAACTTTCCTAAGGAGCTGTAATTTTCTGATTAATGTTACACTGTGAGAAGATTCAGAATGGTTGAGCAGGTCACCCCATTCCCTAAAGAAACGTAATTGCAAGACAGAAATATCCCAGCCTGAGTTTTTTAAGTTATGTATAAAATATTCTATTTTTAAATCTACCTTTTTGAGTAGTTAATTATTTATAACTATGAAGGCTCAGTTAAGAAAAATAAAATTTGCTGAATCCTCAAGTAATGTTTGGGGTTGTGTGTGTATTTTTTTTTAAGGGAGGGGGAGTTTAATTTCTTGCTCAAATATCACAGGGTTCTAAGAAAGGCTCCATCACTTCTTATAAAACACACTAATTTTTTGGAACACCTAAGAGTCAATTCTGTGCAAAATGAAAACAAGCCCATATTTACTCAGCAAGAAGTAGCACTGGGTTGAGAAAGAATACTGAAACATGAATCAAAGGATTTGAGTTGAAATTGAAATCATGAAAGTAGCTAAAATTTGGCTTTGTGTAAATATACCTTTTGGGACCCCATATTTTGCATACACAAATTAAAAGGTCAGACTAAATGATGTTAAGATCCCTTCCAACTCTAAAATTCCACTATTCTAATCAACTTAGGAGAAAAGTGATTTAAAATCATGTCTTAATTTGCTATATTTAACACTTGGTAAGCCACAATGAAATAAATTTTCTCTCTGAAAAATATGATCTATGTGAAAATTTTATTTTTTTAAATTTATCTCCTTAATACATATTATTAAAATACCTCATTTCTTAAAGGTAGGACTAGGATTAAATAAGGCCATTAGCAGAGAATTAGAAGAACTGTAACAAAATAAACAAAACTAAGTCTCGTTCTTATTTTTTGACTTTGCCATCCTCTGAAGGAAATTTGGCTATTGTCCAGTTTAATTTATGTAACACTTTGTTGCTGTGTTTAACATAATTGCAAACATGATATGCATTCATAATTGAAACCTAAGCTCTAACAGTCTATTTTTCATCTTATCAAAAGCTAGCTGTTAGAAGAAAGGAATTCCACCATGGATTTTGGTAAATCAAATGCTAGTCGGCAACAGGATCCAAAATATTCAAAGGACAACTATATGCGGCATCAATAGCTGATAAGGTTCTAGTCTGATGATGTTTACAAATCTTAAGAGATGGATTTAGACCCCAAACGCAAATCATAACAATTATCCCATGACATATACTCAGGCTTTCAATATCCACCAAATACGATATCATCTGCACAACTGTAACCTTCATAAGCCAATTCAAGAAGGATTTGAGAAGTAAAACAAAACCAAACATGCAGTGAAAACCTGAATGCTGTTGAAATTAAATAGTAAAGATTCCTTCTGAAAATTAAGTTTTGCTGCAATATCCTCTATAAATTCTCAAAATTAAAATTCTGCAAGAATTAATGGATGGTTTGAAAATTCTTCAGTGATATTGAACAAGATTATGCATTGGTTTTTCCATCTCTTTCACCCCCAGTTTTCTCTGACCACATTTACTAAGATTATCCTTCATGCCCCGTGGTACCAGGTTTTTTGCTGCTCATTCTAAAGATAAAATTGTATGCTTTCACCTATTGAAGTTCATACTGTGCATACCCATTTGCTTTATTTCTAGATGACTTTATTTTCAGAAGTGTTCAAGATACTGTTATTCATAAATTTAAGAAACACTTTGCCTAATCAGTGAATAATATTCATGAAGAGATGAAGCAATATTGAGTCCGAGGCTGGAATCTCAAATTCCAATTAAAAACAATGTCAGCTGATGGTGAGAGTGAAACACAGAGAACATCCCTTCAAAAGGCCCTTCAAATAAGAGTGGGCTCACATAACATGCTCATGTGTCCATGTCTCCACGGTGCATTGATGGACATGTTCTCTGGGCCTGAAACAAAGATAGTCCATTTTCACTCTCAGTAAGAGAGAGAGAGAGGGATATGGAAAAAGGTGGGAAGAGGGGATACTGCATTTTTTGTACTTTCTTTCTTCAATTGTTTACTCAGTAAATATTGATTAAACACTATGTCTAAGGCTTATATTTACATATATACATATAATTTACATATGAAAAACATATTCTGAATTGGAAATTTGTAGGATTTAATGGGATTTATTTTCTATAAAAACTCCCTTTCAAATTGAGCTAGAGATGTTTCTACTGAGTGCCTACAAATTACTGCAAGAAAGAGATCCAGTCAAAACCATACTTTTCTCACTCATCATCTCTGTGGCTTTTCACACTCTCTTCTTGTAGAAATTCTCTCTTTTATGACTTCTATAATAGATTCTCTTAATGCTCCTCTTAGCCCTCTGGCCATTATGCCTGACCATTTCTATCTAAGTATCTTCTAAATCCAGCTTATTCTCTAAATGTCAATGTTTCTCACAGTGATATCAGCCACCCCCTTTTCCACAAAAACTCTCCCTAGGATGTACTCTCATTCCCGCCCTTGACTTAGAATCTTTATCTCCGATCTAGATTTTCTTCCTGGGCTCTAAAGACATTCTTAGTCCACTGTTGAACCTCTCTTCTTAGTAATTCCTCATGCTTGACCAAGTCCATCACCTTTCTGTTTCCTAATCCGTTTCTCCTTCTACATTTCCTGTCTGTAGAAAGAGCTCCACCACCACCGTGATCCAACCTTGAAACTTCAAGTCATCTTCTTCCTTCCTCTCACTCACCCCTCCCTTATTCATTTACCACCTAGCCCTGTTGTTTCTACCACTTTTTACATTTCAAATCCATCTTCTATCCATCCCCACTGCCATGTCCTTTGTTTTTGTCTTTATTGTTTCTCGTTTGAACATCTACAGTAGCTAATTGATCGTCCTGTCCCTAATCAGAGTTCCCACCAATCCCTCTTCCAGGTTGGTAGTGAAGCAGCCTTTCTAAAACATAAATCGGAGTGTGTCACTCCTGTTCCATAAAACCTAAATTGGCTCTTGTACTTTGCAAGATGAAATCTTGGCTCGACACAGGAATCAGACCTTGTTCACTTTTTGGACTCATCTCCTACCATTCTCTCCACCCCAACCTCTTGGCTCCAGCCCCACCAAAATTCTTGCAGTCCCCAAATTTGCCCTATTACCTCACCCATCTGAGTCTTTGCAAATATCTTGCCTTTGCTTAGAATGGTTTTCTCCCCATTTCAGCCTATTTAGGTCTTCAAATATTTTCCATGTTGGGGGGATTTTTATTCTAATCTTCCCCAAATGAAATCTTTTGCCTTTCATTAAATTTTGAAACTAGCTAAGATCTTCGACATGTAGATTATTATTTTAAAAAATAAGTTTTATTTGATTGTTCTGGAATAACTTATCATGCATCTCAGTTTTAGTCTTGAACTCTAGTTGGCTTCACTTGGTTGCTTCTTTTGCCTAAATCTCACCAACGATGGTTTGTGTGTTCTCTGCCAGTGAGGTCGAAGAGCTTCAATCCAGAAATCCAATATCCTCATTCCTAGCTTTGAGCTCCAAGGTTCACATAAAATTTCAAATTGTGCAGCAAAGCATTTCTCACTACTAATTTTTTTAAGATTTATTGTTTTATTCTCCTGTCATTTCTTAATTGTAGTGAATTTGGAAAATATGCCCTTTATAATGTAACTATGATTAGCATTTACATGTATTTGCTTTCAGTCTTTTTATCTACATTCCTATTTTAACAAGGTGATATTATTCTCAGTGTATGTGCTATTTGCTTAATAGTATGTTATGTGGCACTTCCTGTACCATTAAATATTATATCTAAATGTGGCCGACTAATATTCCATTGGATATAATTGGAATAATTTGATTAACAATAATTATGACTAACAAACCATAATTTAACACTTTCCTATTACAGACATTTAATTTGTTTTTCAATTTTTCACTCTTAGAGGTTAACAATGCAACAAATATCCAAACGCTTTATTAGAGTGCTTTTTTCACAATTTCTCCCCAGGACAAAGTTCTGTTTTGTTTTTTTTTAATCTTTATCTATTTGGTAGATAATATGAGGCATCTCCTTATGGCTTTAATTTTTATTTCTTTGAGTATCATCAGTGAGGTTGTACATGTCTTTACATATATATTGTCAATTTGCATTTCTTTGGAAAACTGCTTGTTCATTTCTTCTGCCTATATTTAATTGAGAAACTATAATTTTCTTATTGATTTATAAAACACTTATATTGTATAGTATCATGAATCGTGACCTACTAATGCACATATTGTGTTTTTCACAATTTGTCATTTGCTTTTCAACTTTTGATTCTTTTGATTTATAGAAGCTGTAAATATTTACATAGTCAAATCCATCATTATTTTCATTGTTGTTCTTTTTACAGATATTATATACAGAATATCTTTCTACATACGAATGTGACAAAAAATATTAACCTTGTGGTGCTTTTATGATATCTTTTTTACTTTTTTTCCTCTTTTTCTTTTTACATTTAACTCTATAACATCAATACACCTGGCATTTACACTTAAATACTGTTTAAGGTAGGAATGGAGCTTTTTTTCCCCCACTAAAATTAACCTCATTACTACCTATTGAATAAACTTTTATTTTTGCACTTGTTTTTAAGACTATATTATCATAGACTATTCTATTTTGTGTAATGAATTCTTTTAGGAGCTTTCTGTTTCTAGACTCATTTTCAGGTCTTACTAATTTTGTGTCCTTGAATAAGTCAGTTCACTTCTTGATGTTTAATTCCATTATCTGTAAAACAGAGCTAGACCTACTTGCAAATCATTTTAAAGATCAGAGATGATTCATATGAAATGCTTATCACAGCACATAGAAATTTAGAAGCATTCAATAAAGAGAAGTTCCTATTTATTATTATTTTTTAATTGATCTATATCTCATCTTGTGCCAGTGCACAATGACAAACGCATTTTGAAGTTTACCATATGCTCTGACATATCAGCCATGGGAAAACTCTGACATGTTTACTTACCACATAAGCCTAATTATCAACACCCTGCACCCAGCAGTTATACATTTAACAAATATTTGGGCACTTACAATGTGCAAAAAACACTGTATTAGGCACCGTAGGGGATACAAAGATAAATGAGAACAAGGAGTTACTGTTCAGTATTTTTCTAACCTCAGTGTGCTTCTGTTATGCACAATATAAATGCAATATTTATTTATTCAACCAAATATTTATTAGCCCCCGCTATAATAAGACACAGTGCTAGGAGCTGAATACTAAAGCATAGAGTATTCTGTGCAGGATTCCCCATATAAATCTGCATATATCAGATGTGAACAAGCATCTCCAATTTGGGGAATTCATTGAGATAATCTCCCAACAATATTCAACTTGAATACCTTCTCCTTCATGAAGTCTTCCCTGATTTCCCCATTAGAGGTCATTACTGTTCACTCAGAATCCTCTTGTTTCTCTTTCATGGAAGCTCATGTATCACATTCCTCTGGCCTCCCAGAGTTTTTTTTGTTTTTTGTTTTTGGCTGCGTTGGGTCTTCGTTGCTCTGCGCGGGCTTTCTCTAGTTGCTGCGAGCGGGGGCTACTCTTCCTTGCGGTGTGCGGGCTTCTCATTGCGGTGGCTTCTCGTGTTGCGGAGCACCGGCTCTAGGTGTGCAGGCTTCACTAGTTGCGGTGCACGGGCTTAACTGCTCCATGGCATGTGGGATCTTCCCAGACCAGGGATGGAACCCATGTCCCCTGCATTGGCAGGAGGATTCTTAACCATTGCGCCACCAGGGACTCTCTCCTCTTCGAGGTCAGATCTACATCTTTTTCACCTTTGCATCCTTAGCAAACACACTGTCCATTCAGTAACGAACACATAAAAATGATGCTCAGTTTCTTTCCTTACTTAGTATATGTTAGTTGAATGAACTTATATTGCATCTCATAGTTAAGTTACATGCGTACTTGTACAATATGCTCCAGGTTAGGGAACATTTTTCATTCATTATTGTGTATCCAATAGGCCATGTTGGTCCTCATATAGTGAAACATAAATATTGCACTTTATTTATACACTATATACTTTGAAATATGAATACCGGGGCGGAGGATAGAACATACTTACCATTATCAGTATTAAAAATGCATAAAATCCCAAATGTTATCAATATTGAAGTTCTGAGTTGTAACTAAATCTTCCCTGAATTCTGAGGCTTGAAATTTCATTTAGCTCCTAAGATTCTCATTATCTCCAGCACTTACTAGAATCTTTTTTTTTCAAATCATTTTCATTAATCATTCAACTGTTATTGAATTCAATATTGCTCTTAAACTTTTCAAATGTTCAGGTATTATCCTCCACACCTAGAAAGTAACGTAAGTTCCCTACAGACAAGGACAGCTTCTTACTCTGCTGTACATGCCCCACGGTGTCTTGATCTTGCTAGGTCATCAAAAATCTTATTTACTGATTTAAGTAATTAGCACTTTACTCACGAATGCATTTAATAGATTACCAAAGCGAATATAACCTATCCAGCCAGGTGTTTCAGAATCAATTTTGTTCTCAGAACCCCAAAGGACTTATTTATTCAATAGATAATTTGAGCACGTGCAAGACACTGTGCTAGGTCTGAGATATAAAATATGAACGCTTATTGAGCTCCTAATACGTGCTTGATATGGGGCACTTCACACCCCATCCTGTTCACTGAAGCAACACAACTCTCTCAGGTGAATATTATTATGATTCCCAGTCTACCAGTTAAAAACAAACAAACAAACAAGGTTTTATAAAGCTGCCTAAATATAAACAGGTAGTGAACAGCTGAGCAAAGATATGATCCCAATCTATCCAAGACCCAAGACTAGTGTCTTAACCACTGTGCTACACGCCCTGGAGAAGTATATAAGGATTTATCGCTGAAGAGAAAAATTATGGCTTATCTTTGATCACATGAAATTGATAGAAACTTTATAAACAGCTCTTCCCTTTTAAGCTCAAAATTTCACAAAGAATATTTTGTTTCAATATTAACAAATTATTGCAGTGAGTTTCAATATTAACAAATATATCCATTTTAAAGATATTCTTAGATTTAAAATCAAACACTTTAGAATAACGTCACTTTTTAAATTCACTACATGGTAGAATGTTAATACAAATATCCAGAGGCTGAAGCGGAGAATAATTATTAGGATGCAACTTCCGCTGAGAACAAGAAAACTCTACTTCAAGTACAGTTGTATATGTATCTTGTCTACAGAAAAGGCTTAATAAGTGTCGACCTAATGAGTCAATCTGAGAACACAGGGGACTTCCTATCCATTTTCGTCTCTCCTCCACACATCCCAAGAAAACAGTATGGATGGTCCAAATCAAAAGTCTATTTAGAGTAACCTCTGACAACAAAGGTGCTAAATACCTGAGGTGCACTTCTATCTGACTCAGAGATCTGCACTGTCCCCACCCCCTGATTCAGGAAGACACACTAGGCTTAAATAAGTTGTAGTGTAGCTTTCTTATATTGTATGTTCTTTTACCTGAAAAGAACACATGCCTTTTTAAAACTCATAAAACATTCCAAAGAAAATTGAGAATAAATATAGAGCCAGTGCCTACCTTCCTGTTAGATTTGTGTAGGTGGAACATCTCCCTGGCTGTGAAGCGCAAATGATAGCTAAAACATTCTGATCCCAAGGTTCCAAAGCCAGACGGATCCACATTGCACTTTTGTGTTCCAGTTTATAGCTAATGAACAGCACTGGTATTTTCACCAATATGAAAACAAAGTACTATAATTTCATGAACCCAAGCAAAATGTACAGGAATAAGTAATGGTTGTATTCACTAGTATTTGAGAATAAAGAAATCAGTATCACTGAGCCTGAGAAGTATGATACAAAGTCTTACACTCTTCAAAGTATTAGTTGAAATTTTTTTCATATTAAGGAGTGTCATAATTATCTGGGTATAATACCAGATTAATGGCTGAATAAAAATATAAAACGGATTAGAACAGGCTGAGATTATAATTAAACTGAACTAATCCAAAATAAACACAACAGTTTAATGCCATTAGTATTCCAGCTCTTTAAACATTTGTGGAACCTTGCGTAAAAGGATTACAAATTTCAAGAAAACTAAATTAATCACATAGCTGAAAAGTGAATTGGGAAAATATTTCCCAGTCTTATTGAACAGACTTGAGAATTTTATTTTCTATTGTTTTTAAATATTTTTTATTGACGTATAGTTAATTTACAATGTTGTGTTAGTTTCAAGGTACAGCAAAGTGATTGGTATACATTAATTTTCTATTGTTTTAAGTTTCTCAAGTTGGAAGCTTCCCTTTCTTGCTGGAAAAGTAAATTGGTTCAAAACTCACCTGAGTTTATGAAGGTGAATGACTCTTTTTTGAAAAGTAAAGACCACATCAAAGGCACTTGCAAGAAAATGTAAATAATATTCTGAAATTCTACTGTTCTTCCTAACTTGTCCCTTTCTGTACTGCCAGGCCGTTTAATACTAGTAGGTGGAAACAAGCATTCCAAAGATTCCTGTCTTGCTATGCCATAGGTAATCTTTTTGCATTAGAAAAGCAATTTACAGCAGCAAAGGAGGTAGACAAATGTAGCAACATTGTGGATGCACTTAGAATTTCAGAAAAAGGGTTTACTGCATTCTATCAAGAAAAATCACTATTAATAATAATTATAATTATAATGTCATAATTATTATACTTATAAATATTATTTAAGTACAATTATAATTATAAATATAATAATTATAGTAAGATATAATACTTATCATTATAGTAAGTACTAGGGATGTAATGTACAACATGATTAAAATAATTAACACTGCTGTATTTTATGTACAAAAATTGTTGAGCTCCCATCACAATGAAAAAATATTTTTTTCTTTTATTTTGTATACTTATGAGATGACGGATGTTCACTAAGCTTATTGTGGTCATCATTTTATGATGTATGTAGGTCAAATCATTATGCTGTGCACCTTAAACCTATACAGTAGTATATGTCAATTACATCTCAATAAAGCCAGAAGAAAACAGAAAAGAAAGGTCGTTATTAAGAAGTAGCCAAGTCAGGTAGAAAGGTCCTGAATCTGAATTTATTTCATCAACAGATGTTCCTTGTGTATCTAGAAGCAAGGATGGCATCAGACCCAAAAAATACAAAAATGAAGAGATATGGCTCCTTCTTCCAGGAGCGCCCATCAACCATGGCCAAACATGGTCACATCATTTTTCCACATAAAATAGATAAAATCCACTCAAAATAGAACATTAACATTTGTTAACATTACACACGTTAATCAATTAAAAATTTGCACAGTTGTCTGCATGAACTAAGTTGTCAAATGCCTATACAAATGATGGCATATATGGGCATAAAATATAGAAAGGCCCTGTGGACAAAGAATGTCACCTGCCTTATCAATAAACAAAGGATGTTTGGACCATCAAGTCATCAGCCTCTGCGGACACCCACAAAGGTGCACCCTGAGGGGATTCAGGATGGAGGAAAACAGGATACCGGCCCTAACTGACCCAGTTAAGGTTCATATCAAAGAAATTATTTCATTAAACCCACACTCTTGCATCTTCCCATACATAGAAAAGCACTAAATTCATCCACTTGAAATGTCTGTTTTTCCTTCAATTAGCAGTAATCTTTTGATGATCCACTACCTTTTTTTTTTTTTGCAAAAATTCCTATATATCCTGGCTTCTCCCTTACCTTTTCAGAACAGTCCCTCAAAGCTATCTGAGAGGCTTTCTCCTGGGCTTAAGTCCTCAGTAAGTCCACCAAATAAGACATAATTCTCAACTTTTAGGTTGTGCATTTTTTTCAGCCTCTTGGGGAAAAAAATATATATATGGAATTCGGCTACTCAGATGTGCCCTGCCCTGGGGTCTCTGTGGACGTGGTACCACATTTGATGACCTGACCTCCTTGCCCCCAGTCCCCACTGCCTTTCTCTCATTCACTGTGGCTTTACTGTGAGGTACTGGCTGCATTGTCAGTTGTTAAGGTGCTGACCTCTTGCGAGCTTCTTGGCTTGTTGGCCCCATTTGGTACTGAAGAACTCCCCAACTTTTTTTCCAAACTTTTCTTCCTAAATTGCTCTAAAAAATGTCTCCCATGTCTCTCCTGCCACAATTCTCACTTACTCTAATTTTTCTTCCCAATCCTTCATCACACTGACAGATGAGAGACAGCAACAAAAGGTACAGAAATATATCAGCCCACTCTTTAAAATGTTAAGTAATTTCTCTCAGTGTCATCAAGTAAAGAGGAATATTGAGCCGGGTCTTTCCAGGACAGGTGTTGCCTCTTGAGAGCATATTAGGCTCTTCTGGAAACTGCCTTAAAATTTTTGGGTCACGGTAGAACACTAAATTGTATCCTGGGGGCATATAAGGCACAGAGCAGCCTCCAAAGGAATTCATCTTCTTCCTACGGAATAGCTTCTTTTTTTTCCTTAAAAAATTAATGTTATTTAAAATGAAATCATTGGAGGATGACTTCTCCAGTCCTTCATATGGGATTTGGAAACAGAGTTGAGTGTTAAAAGGTATGGACTTTTAAAAATGTTTTATGATTGCAACCTTTCTCACATGAACAACAGATGCTGAAAAAAAACCACTGTTCTGCACAGTTTATTTTCAAATAAATCAATTAGAAGACGTTACTGAAGACAAATAAAAATATCGAGATATTTCTCATTTATATTCAAAGCTAAGGATTAGAAGAACAACCCAATTACTCATCCAATCTGCCCATTTAAACACCTGTCAACTAAAGGGATTAATATGCCTTATGTTTATGGAATCAGGGGCAGCTCTGTCACATTCTTTGCCTGAGAACCATTAACAAACACATTTTCTAAGTATGTATTAACATTTCTTAGCTGTCACTACTGTAATGACCCTGATACAAGCTAATGAAAGCATTCAAATTTCAGTTACCTTATTGTACATAGAAGGTAATGCGCTCTCCCCACCCCGGCAAAAAAGAGACAGTTGCTCTCCCTACCTAAAAAAAAGGTATGTTTCAAATACCCAATTCATAGAAACTAATTATTCTCATATTCTCACAGGGATTTTTTTTTTCTCCTTAAACAGACAAAACAAGTGTAGGAAGGGGATGATTAAGTCACAAAAGCGTAAAAACGGAGAGAACTACATACTGTAGAATCTGAGTTACTAGAGATACCATATGTAGCATCTGCAAACGATTATCACTCTCAGATGGTAACAACACCTGCTTTGGCTCTGGTTTTGGTGTGAAACTCCGCAACAAAGGTATTGATACTTTACTGAGTCTATTTGAGGATAAGTAAACCACTCTGGCAGTGATTTTCTCCCATTGACAAATGGATTAAATACGTAATTAATGTGCTGCTGTACATATACAAATAATTTGTTATATAAGTATTCAAATTACATTAAAATAATTAATAATGAAAGCAAACGCATTAAACATTGGCAGAAGAGTTGAATAGACACTTCACAAAGTTAGATGTATGAATGGCCAGCAAGCACATGAAAAGAAGCTCTTCTTCATTTGTCAACAGGGAAACAATGGAAATGAAAACTATAATGAGGTCCTCTTCACACCCATGAGGACGGCTGAAATGACAGATGGCGATCAGTAAATGCATGGGACAACTGGGAATCTCGCACACTGCTGGAAAGAATATGAAAATGGTAAAAACCATCTTAGAAAATGTTAGTTTCTTTAAGAGCTGACCTGTGCCTACCCTGCGATCCAGTGATTCCACTCCTAGGTGTTACCCAAGAGAAATGGAAACATATATCCACAAAAAGATGTATACAAGAATATGCACTGCAGCTTCATTAAGAGCCCCCAACTGGAAACAACCCAAATGTTCATCAATAGAAAAGTGGATAAACAAATTATATATTCATATAATGAAATGCCACTCAGCACATGTAACAACACAGGTGAATGTCCAAAATACGACACAGAAAAGCAGCAAGACACAAAAGAGTACATATGCTATAATTCCATTCATCTGAAGTTCTATGACAGACAAAACTAATCTTTGATGATAGAAATCAGAATGATTTTGTTTTCTGGGAGATGTGGTTAACTGTAAAGAGGCACAAGGAATTTTCTGGGGTGATTTAAATTCTATACCTTAATTGGAATGTGAATTGCATGAGTGTATACAGTTGTCAAAAGTCATCAAACTGCACGTATAAAATTATCCATTTTATCGTATATAAATTATGCCTCAATAAACAAATACAGACCTAAAAATGATCAGTCACATTTACCTTGACCACTTCAAATCACCTAATGATAAAAAACTAAAACTTATATAGCGTGCATATATGCCAGGCTGTTCTAAGCAGTGTATGTACATGATCTCACTTAACGCACCTAACAATCTTAAGAGCTAAATGCTATTTGGTATCCCCATTGCATAGATGAGAACCTGAGGGACTAATAGGCAGTACATCCATCGATATCTTATATAGACAGTTAATAAGCCTAAACATATCTTGCGCATCAGCTCTGAAGAGTCCTAAGTAGTTCAGAGTTCGGGTTGATGAGCTCTTTAATTCACGAACTACTGAGTTATTTCACAAGGTTATATGGTAAATAAAAAATGTCGTTATACAGCATTTCTGATTCATGAATATGTATGCTTATGACAACTATAACACTTAAATAAAGATATAGGAAACTGAGAAAGGATAATATTTTACCAAGATTCACTGAGTACATTCAGGCACTATCAACTTACAGGGGCAGGACAGATGGGCACAGCTCTGGGAAAGTTATCCATTTACTGAGGGACATCCAATGAGGTTTTCTGGGGCCTGATACAGCTGGTATTTTGAAGGGTGACTTGGATGATGAGAAAACAAAGAATGCTTATTAAGGCTGTATTGACATCCAACTTGAGGGCTTAGAGGGTTGGACACAGTTTCAAACAACCCCTACAAGTTGGAATTAAAAACAGAATGATGTGCAATAGTAACAAAGGTAGGTTATTTCAATTAGGAAAAGAAAGAAAAAAAAGTGCAAAAGAAAGGGAAAGTCTTCTGTTGAAGATTCCCAGTACTGGAGGGTCCAGCCTCTTGTGTACTCTCCCAGTCGCCACACCATTTTAATTACTTTGATGTCTTCCCTATACTTGCTTAAAATAAACATTTAATAGTCAACATATTTTAAATTAGGAATATTCAGTCTCACATTCAAATAATTTCATTCCAGAAAGGTAAGCTTAAAATAATTTTTTCTAGATTTTAGTTCTTTATATGGTCCATTTCTCCCTTCATTATCTTCAAATTAACACTCTGGATCTAGAAACCAGGGGGTAACGTTACTATTAGGAAGAGGAATATAAATGCTCTATAATCTTGATGGAGTATATCTCAAGGATATTATAGTGATAGATAGATAGATAGATAGATAGATAGATAGATAGATAGATAAAGGGAGAGAGAGACATACACACACACAGATACACAGATATATAGATACTTGCATAGATACATATAGATAGATGTGAGGGAAGAAACAAATCATATACAAACCACAACACATTTTTCTGCTGCCAAGGTTGTCAGAGAAACATCCGACTCTCCCAATTCCAAAACCACAAAGCCCCACCCACACCATTGGTGGGATATTTCTTCAGCCCTTCAGGCTTAATGCCTCTTCTCTTGTCAGTTCTTCCCTGTGGCCTCACCTTCCCATCAGCAACCCTTTCCTGATATGCTCCTGTTACTAGGTCTCTAATTACAGATATTACCAACTTCCCACTTCCCATCAACTGTGATACGTTCCCGTTATCAGCCCTTTAATTATATCCATTACCCACTTCCTATCCATACTAACCAATTAATTAATTAATCAAACATCAAATTAATACCTATCAAGGCACATTACTAAACACAGTGGAGGATAAAAATTGGTATAGGACACTCTTCCCTAAACTCAAGGAATTTACAGTCTATTTAGGGAGCCAAGAGTAAAAGAGTGTGTGTGTGTGTGTGTGTGTGTGTGTGTGTGTGTGTGTGTGGTTGTTTGATTTCAGCACTAAATCACATGGGGCACGCCAGTGTGTTGATATGAGTGGAGGTGGAGCGATGGAGAACTCGAGCTTCCCTGTCTGACGGAAGATCAGAGTTTAAACTTGTAGTGAGTTGTGTGAACAAAACCCAGAGGTGGAAATTTTAAGGCCAATCTCCCTTGGAAAGAAAGTTTGAGTCCTGCAGCAGAGGGTCACAGAGCTGAAGCAGTAGATTAAGCCTGATCACCGAGGAAAGACCTTACATAGCAAGGTGTAGAGTTTTTATTTATTCTATAGGCACAGTGAGTCATCGACTCAACTAAATACTGCATCCTCTACAGTACACACCAAATAAACTTATTAAACTTGGGTCTCCCAGTCCTACATGAGAAGCCAATTTATTGATAGCCCATGAGAAGAGGGATGGCATGACCGATGGTACCAGACAGTGAATATGGATGATCCTCTGATAAGTCTACGCCTGTATCCACTCCGGCAACTATCGGTGATCTTCTGTGATGGGCAGGGCTCTGGCTAACGTTAAAGTTTTTTTTGTATTTGTACAATGCCATTTTGGGCATTTCCTCATTTCTATAAATAAACAATAAAAAGAATATTATAAAAATCTCAGTGAAAATTTCATAATGCACAGAGGTAATGGAATGTAGGGTAAAGGTGATTCAGTTTTCTCATCCATAAAAGAAAAGGGTTAGACTAACATGTCTTTGATTCGAAAAGTTTCTGTTTTAGCTCTGTAATCTCACATTTTAAATCTTAAAATTTTAAGTCAGTAATTTAAAGTAATTTAAATTTTAAATCTTAAAATTTTAAGTCAGTAATTTAAAGTCACACTTTAAGTCAGTAATTAAAAATTATTACTACCCTTTAAAACGTGAAAAAACTAGCTTTTATTTTGCTCTAACTACAAATGAAATTTAAAATATACATTAATGTTGAATTCTAATGTGGCAAAAATGAATCAGTTAGACATGTATTCAGAAACTTGAACAGATGTGTGTATTTCATATCAACTGCTGCGTAACGAAGTACCACAAATGTGACAATACATGTGGCTTAAAACAACACAGTTTGGGCACAGCCTATTGGGTCCTCTGCTCAAATTCTCACAAGGCTGTCATGGTATCAGCCAGTCTGCATTCATTCCTGGAGCTTGGGGTCCTCTCCCAAGTTCACGTGGTAGTGGGAACATCCAGTTCCTGAGGTCCCTATCCACTTGCTGAATATCATCTGGGGGTCACCATCAGGTCTTAGAGGTTTCTGCAGCTCCATGCCACGTGGTGGTCTTCTCTGTTGCCCAACGTGACAACTTGCTTCTTCAGGACCAGCATGAGAATCTGGTATTCCTGTCCACTAAGAAAGTCTTACATAATATAACATAATCCACAGGAGGGATAACCCATCACCTCTACCAAGTCTTATTCACTAGAAGCAAGTCACACTTCCACTCACTGCTCAAGGGTGGTAGATGATACACAGGCACGACTCACTGGGGGTCATCTTAGGGTGTGTTTCCAAAATGTGGAATGCAAAACAATTGTGTTACTACAGCTACCTAACTTCCTTCCATCAATTAAAAGCTTTTTTTTAATGGATAGTTAAGAACTAAAATGAGAAAAGAAAGACACTACTGGAAAACTTTCTTATAATAGCAACCATGACAATTACAAGAGGAGAAAGCTTATGTGCAGCACTTCTAAGTAATGGGCATTGTACACATGCTATCACATTTAACAGTCACATAAGCCTATGAGGTAGATTATTACCCTCATCACACAGTAAGAAAAGTGAGACAGATAGGTTAAGTGGCTTGCACAAGTCCACACATCTAGAAAGAAGCAGAAACGCTCAGAACCCATAATTCAGTTCCATGTACAGCAGCAAAGGGAATGTCTGGTAGTTGTGTAAATCTAGTAACTAGATTACTCGGCAAATCATAAAAGCCTTAGGCCTCAGTTTTCTCATCTGTCAAATGGGGAGGATGATACCTGCTGTAGAAATTTCCAAAGGTTGTTGTGAGAATAAAATGGTAATAGAATATGTAAAGCACTTCACTCAAAAACTGACACCTGCTAAGTGTTTAATATGTGGTATCATTTCTGTTCTGTTGTAAGCCTTGTATAAACTCTTAACGTATTATATGTATGAAAGTACAGGCAAGGATGATGAACTTAATGGATTTTTTTATGTTTTATTTGTTTCTATTGGCAGGAAATTTTCAGGTTCTTTAGTAATCAGCCCACTACTTTTCTATGGTTAAAAGGCCCTCAAGGAATAAAGAGGAATTCCATCTATCTTTCTATAGGAAAAGCAATAAAACTCTCTTATCCACAAATAAATTGAAATGTAAAAGACCTTTTTTAACAATTCATTTTGGTGGGTCAAAGACATGGACTGACTACATGCTTGTTAAGAATGGTTGAGTTAGCCTTTGTTAAAATGTAAAGTATTAAGACAGACAAAAAGGGAATATTCAAAAGAATAAGTGGATCAAAGAAAAAAACAAGATGTTCACAAACATTTAATGATATGATAATAGCATTATAGGACATTATATAAGGTAAGTCATCCTTAATAAATCTACAACATGCTTAAAAATTAGATACCTATATTGTTAATTATCTAGTCTAAAAAGGTAGTTATTTCTGAGACCTGGGATGACTTATATTTCTCCTTGAATTCCTTGGCTTTGTCTTTGCCATATATTTGCCTTCATTTTTCATTGTTACTGTCAGATCACTGTTGTCAACATGTACAATGTTGAATTAACATAAGAGATATTCACAAATAGGACACCCAGTGCCCATGCCCAAGAGCCACCTATAGGACAGAGGCAGGAAAGACAGGAGTAGTGCTGTGCTGGTAAATGTCTAACATCCAGTCTCTGGGAGGAAAACATGTTGGTCAATTTCTAAGCCAACTTCAATCTACCAATAGGATGTCACTGATCAGGAGATGGGAAAAGGTGGCTCTGGCATACCACATGGCCCTCGTGGAAAGATCAGAAGGAAGCCATCAAGAGAACATTAAAATTCAGTCTAAAGTAGTATAACCTATATATTTCCATGCTGAAGCCTTGGAATTTTCAAACTGGGCTGGGCAGGATACATTTGGGAAAACTTCTAGAGGACGTATAGGATTTTTCAAAGGGAAGGATTGGAAAGAAAGTAATGAACCATACTGGATATTCTACAAAGGTTCTCTCAGGTACTCCCTGATTAACCACAAAAGGTAGGTGTCATTTCCCCCATTTGACAGATAGAAAAACAGAGGCTCAGGCAAACAACCCCATGGCTAGTAACTGGCAGACCCATCCATCCTTTTGTCCCTTCCATACCTCTTCCCTACTTTTCTTCCTTTCTTTCTCCTTCCATTCTTCCCTCCCTCCCTCTCTCTCTCCTTCTCTCTCATGACCCTCCTTTACTAAACACTCATCTAGTATTTACTATGCCCAAGACAGTGTGCCTAGAACTAAGTATATAAAAATAAACAAGTAAATATTTTAAAAGTTCTATCCTCAAGGAGTCAGCACTATGGAGACCAGGAGACGGCAGGGATCAAGATAGATAGAAAAATATAGTTTTAATGAGATAGGTGCCACGATAGCAATGTGAATAGGCACACTGGGGTAAAGCCCAGGAGGTGGGAGTCACTACCTAAGTCAGCATGCAAAGTCTGGTCCCTGAATGCTTTATGTTGATGTGGTGATGAGGGTAGTTTGACACGCTGGGAGGAAAGAGCCATATGGGACCCTAAAGAGACAAAACATATTCGCGTTATAAGAGCAGACTTAGCACTAGACTACCTACCTAGAACTGAGAATAGATTTTAATCTGCTATTAGAGATAAATTTGACTTAACTAGTTTGTTTTTTTACAAAATTGGGACAATTATAGTTGCTAGAAACTTCACAGGGAGCTAAGAAACACTCCTCTTGTTGTTCTCCAGAAGTACTATAAAAATTCTACAATATTATTATTTTTACAAAAATACCATTTATCTTTAAACTCAGATGCTGGAAAAAGGAATAGAGTCTCTCCAACATCCTCTGGAGCAAACAGAAATCTTCCAAACTATGTGACTGCATTAGCCAAAAGTTTTCCTTTTGACAAGACCACAAAGCAGTAAATGAACAAAGGAAGACATAATAGAAAGATCTTCTTAGTACAAATAGGAAGACACAGTGATATTTTAATGTTTTTGTCACTTTCATCACTTAATTTTTTTCCTACAGTTAGTAAAATAAAATAATAAAATATGTCCATTAGTTTTCACAGTATATAAAACTGAATGATTCTGAGTATTTGATACTACAATTCTCTCACCTTTGTGTACGTTTTTTCTTTAAAAGATCTAAGCCTCACTTTGTCCAAAAATGAGTTTGAATTTGTAGTATGCTTATACTATTCTGTAGCATAGTACTAAACAATGTATCATAAGGCAAGGAAAATTCAAATAATAGGATCACATTCTAAGCTCCTTATTACAAAGATTATTGGCAAAAAGCTATATTTATCCCTTTCTTCATGTTCTGCACAATGAGGACTATACAATTTTATACAAACCATATTTCTACCAGACATGCATGGTGTCACCTCTAAAGTTAATTCATCAAACTTCAGGCATAGCTTTACAAAAATGATACCATGCTGATTTAAAACTGAGACCACAAAAGATAGAAGAACCCCTTCCCTGTCAAAAGAGTTAAAATGAAAGCAGGACAGGAGTTAAGACTGGAAGATAAGCTTAATCTCTTGGTAGAGTCTGAAAGAGGGGCCATACCCCTTGCCCCAAGATGCGTTAGAGCCCTAAATGCTACTGAACTCCTCATTACCAGCTGTGGCCACTGCATTCTAGAACAAATCAGGAAGACTGGCTGAGCCTGTCACCAACTAAAGCACTCCTCTCAGTAGGCATTAAGGATCACAAGAACAGCTGTGGAGAAGCTGAGGCAATAAAAGAGCCACAACTACAACCAGACATCTGGTATACCCTGCTTCCGCTGTGCTGACAGTAGAGACAGGAAGCTAAGAACACAGAGATTACAATCTACCAAGACAGGCTGAGAATAGCGGAAAAAAGCATATTTCTCTACATTTGCCTAATCATTTAAAATTGATACCTTATTAAAAAAAACTTCATAGGATGTAAGACTGAGATCATTCCTTCCCCCACAACTACTTTTATTGTTGAATAATTTGCTGGCATCACAAGCTCTAAACAGTTAGTAGCATCTGGGATGCTAGCATGCTGGTCTCATCCACTAAGAAGAAATCTTGGCCTGTTTAAACTCTGTCCGGCTCATTTTCCTCACCCCGACCCTAAAAATGGATTTTTAACTTGGAAGTTCACTACTAATATTTTATAAGGGATGACAGGAGATTCTAGTCTTGCTGTCTCTCTAAACAAGCCCATCTCCCTTCCTTATCACAGGTTCTGCAGGCTGAGTTCTTTTTCCAAAAGAGTAACTTCAAATTCACTATCAGAACCGAAAGGAGCCACAAATTTTAAATTCTTAAGTGCTTAGCTTTTCCATCTTTAAAAAGTGGAATTATCAAGAATTTTACTGGCAAGCAAGCAACCTTTTAATACACTTCAGGTATTACCAAACATACATACTTGTCTATGAGCATTATTTCAAAATTTACAGCATCAGTAGGAAGGTAATAATTATTAACTCAGCTTTTGAAATTTAAGGTAAGAAATTGTAACTTTATTTGAACCACTCACTTCCTAAGTTATTATAAGTTTTAGAGCAAATCCTGACACATTTAGTAGTTTCCTGGATGATTACAATAGCCTCCTATGTGAGGTCACCTGTAGGTTACTCCAACCCTCTAAGATCCAGTCTCCACCTGGAGGCTGAGTGATCCTTTCAGAACCCAAGTACATTTATGTAACTTCCATGTTTAAATCCCCTGAATGGCTTCCTACTGCTTGTAGGATAATGACCAAAACCATCAACATTGTCTTCGAGACCCTGTGGATCTGCTTCCTCCTGTATCTCCAGCTTCTTCACCTATCAATCTCCCATGTACTCACTGCTCTTTGGCCATACCAGTTATTTTCAGTTCCTTAAATGTGCCATGTTCCGTCTTGCCACTGGGCCTTTGCACAGGCTGTACACCTATTTGAGACACTCAAAACTCTCTCCTCTCTCCATTGCAACTTCATTCACCAAGTTAGCTCCCACTAATCCTCTTTGGATTTCGGGTCACGTGTCACTTCTTCAGGACACCATCACTTCCTTCAAGCCCACTTCTAGGTAAGATGTCTTTCCTCTCCTTCACTTCCTATTTGTTTCATAATCATGGCTAATTACTGAGTCCACCCCTGCTGTGGAACAGGACGGGGGCTTCACTCTCTCCCTGCTCATCACTCCACCTCCATCACTGACCATCATGCCTGGCACACAGGAGATGTTCAATAAGTATTTATTGAATGGATTAGTGAGTCAATCTGTCCTTTCTTGTGTGGTTGGACCCAGGTCAAAGGATAATGTAATAGTAGAGCTCCAATGGAAATCTGTAAGGCAGTCGGCCTATCAGTATGAATTGAAGTAAACTGTTTACACCACACACAAAATGCTTAATGAAGTACTGTTTCTATGAGGGTAGTCCTTCTTTTTTTTTTAACATCTTTATTGGAGTATAATTGCTTTACACTGTTGTGTTAGTTTCTGCTGTATAGCAAAGTGAATCAGCTATATGTATACATATATCCCCATATCCCCTCCCTCTTGCGTCTCCCTCCCACCTTCCCTATCCCACCCCTCTAGGTGGTCACAGAGCACCGAGCTAATCTCCCCAGGAGATGCAGCTGCTTCCCACTAGCTATCTATTTTACATTTGGTAGTGTATATATATCAATATCACTCTCTCACTTCGTCCCAGCTTACCCTTCTCCCTCCCCATGTCCTCAAGTCCATTCTTTACGTCTGTGTCTTTATTCCTGTCCTGCCCCTAGGTTCATCAGAACCAATTTTTTTTTTTAGATTCCATATATATGTGTTAGCATACGGCATTTGTTTTTCTCTTTCTGACTTACTTCACTCTGTATGACAGACTCTAGGTCCATCCACCTCACTACAAATAACTCAATTTCATGTCTTTTTATGGCTGAGTAATATTCCATTGTATATATGTGCCACATCTTCTTTATCCATTCATCTGTCGATGGACACTTAATAGTCCTTCTTCTTAAGTAGACAGTGTGAATAAAGATGTCAGAAAAAGAACGACGAAGGGAGAGGAATGAGCAAAGTTGGAAAAGCAGTTGCTGTACCAAAGGCTGGGCCTTATTCATTCCAGTCAAGCTGTGAGTATGTGGTATAATGTGTCTTCACATGTATGCAACATAGTTCAAGTTACACGTCAGTTATTTCACTTTTCACTCTTTCTTCTCAACAATACGGTAAGCAGGGCAGGGTAGGTATCATTCACATCCATTTTATGAATGATCAAACAATCTTAAAGAATGATTTATCCAAGGGAAGAGATGCAGGGCTTGAACCAGATCTTCAATGCCTGGTTCCCTTCTCTTCCCATGCACTATGTTAATTCACAAGTGTGTCTTGTTACTTAATCCGAGAAAAATGTAAAACGACTATCAGTATTTGCAAAAAGGAGTTTTAACAGGTTTCCTCATTGAGATTGTTAGAATGAAACTTGTCCTCTCATGAACCACTAAACTTGGAGGGAGGAGAGCTATGGATGGGACTCATTTATTCACTTGGCCTTCCACCAAATATCCAGAGAGTTCTCATTATTCACAGTTCTGTTACATAGTCATTACAAACACCGAAATAGCAAATATTGAATCATTGCTCCTAGGAAAAATACAGGGTTAAGTTCCTATGAGCTCCAGGCACAACATTTTCTTTTTTTTTTTTTTTTTTTTTTTTTTAATTTTTTAATTTATTTGTTTATTTATTTATGGCTGTGTTGGGTCTTCGTTTCTGTGCAAGGGCTTTCTCTAGTTGCGGCAAGCGGGGGCCACTCTTCATCGCGGTGCGCGGGCCTCTCACTGTCGCGGCCTCTCTTGTTGCGGAGCACAGGCTCCAGACGCGCAGGCTCAGTAGTTGTGGCTCACGGGCCTAGCTGCTCCGCGGCATGTGGGATCTTCCCAGACCAGGGATCGAACCCGTGTCCCCTGCATTGGCAGGCGGATTCTTAACCACTGCGCCACCAGGGAAGCCCCAGGCACAACATTTTCAACTAAACTACACATAACTTTGTTTTACGTATGTTTCTGTTTAAAGCCACCTCATTTTAATATATATTCTTGATTTGTTAACATATGAATTCACAGCTAACAGCACTATAGATCCTGCCCGAACAAAGCTTATTTCCACACACATATGTTTCCATAAGGCACAGCATAGCCTTCTTGTGCTAGAAACGTTAGGTGGCACTTCAGCATTATGTTTTGGGGGCCATTTTAAACAGCAAAATCGCCAAGAAAATGCACAAAAATGTGAAAAGGGTGGCGCTAAATAGACTGTTAAAAGGACATGCGTTTACAGTATGAGAGCTGAACCAAGAATGCAGAGTGTCCCCTTATTCATACCCAGCTGGGGATATGCACTTCAGGCCACTCAAATTTTTGCCACTTGGTGCATATCTGTGAATGACCGTGAAAGCACCGTGAGTATTTGTTTTGCAGTTTCAAATAAATTCCTGTGAGTAGGTGAATTCTCAAATACAGAATCCACAAATAATGAAGACCCACTGCATTTGAGCTCCTCAAAATACAAGATGATGAGGATACATAGGCAAAAAAATAAGTTGCTGCATTTATATATACTGAGAGAGAAATGTAACAAATAAGAATGCAATTATACCAAGTGAACAAAGAGGAAGATGTGCATCTGAAAGATGAAGGCATTTGCTGGCTTCCTTGGTGGGAGTGAGGAGGAGGGGGAATTGGAAAGAAAGTCCAAAGGTCACAGGAACAGAGATGCAGGGTGGGGCTGGGGTGTTAGATACTGAGGATCAGGTTGGGGGAAAAGGTAGAACAGGGAGTTAAAGAAGCAAAGAATGTTGTGAGTGGATGCAATGGTGCTAGAACTTTAGCCTCTCGATGGTGGGAGCAAATGACAGATTTTAAGCCATGCAGTGACTGGAAATTTTAAAAAATAACTCGGTGATGTTAAGAAAGCTGGATTGCATGGGATTAAAAGAAGAGGACAGAGATTGGTGGTCAGTTAAAAAGCTGTTGCAAAAGTCAGCCCAGAGGTGATACAGCCTGAATTATAGCAGTTTGGGGAAAAGCGTAAGGAGGGGGGGTATATATTGCCATATACTTAAGAGGTAAAAACCAACAGAGTTTGGTGACAGATTGAGTGTGGTCGATGAGAGAAAAGGAAGAATGATCTAAACATATTGCATGGTACCTTTCATGATCTACAAATATTTTTAACACCTATGAGCCCTGGTAAGTAGATTGTGAGCTTCTCATGGTGGAAGATCATTCAGTTCATCCTTATTGGACTGAATTAAATATCCTATGCAGTATTTTGACTAATACTAAAGTTACAGATAACTTTAGATGAATCTTTAAATAAAGTTTATATCTATACTAAATACATTCTTATATTTCACTGAATTTAAAATGACAAAGAAAAATAAATTGCTTCAGCGCTGAAGAAATACTGTTATCCATACTACAACAAAGGGTAGGAAGCGAGAAAAGATATTATAAGCCAAGTTCGAATGTGACAGTTTGGCTTTGGTGATCTCTACCTGTCTCCTTGCTGAGTTGGTCCTCGGTAAGCATAAAATTATTTAAAATGTTCTGTTATCCCCTGGAATGTGGAAAGAATAATGGCCTAAGACACAGGAAACCAGAGTTCAAATCTCAACTCTGTCACTGTTAAAGTCTTGGGCAAGTCCCTTCAGCTATCTAGTCCTGAGTTTCCTCACCTATAAAATAAAGGGTTTCAGGCAGATGGTTTTTAAGATCCCTTCCATTGCTAATAGTCTTTGTGGTACTTTAGAACTTAAATATTATATACTCATATTCTCATACATAGTGGCTTTTTGTAGAGAAAAGGTGAGTTTAGAGGACTAAAATTCACTAATTGCCTACTAAATAAATGTCTGAATATATGTATTTTTAATGCTAGGTATCCATATAATGTGTTCCATACAGGGGGGGAAAAAATCCTATATATATCCCCTGGGGCAGGTTTTTAAAATAATTAACCATTATTTATATCAATTTAGTATACATGTTTATTCTAACTTCCAAGCTTATTGAATATTCAACAAATACATAAGATTTCCGCAAATCTTTCTCAGCTATTTTAGGTTAAGGATGTAGCCAGTTATAAAAAGAAATCAGATTTGTGGTTATCAGAGGTGGGGAGTGGAGGGAGGGGGGTTGGAGGAAGGTGGTCAAGAGGTACAAACTTCCAATTATAAGTACTAGAGATGCAATGTGCAACATGATAATTATAGTTACCACTGCTGTGTATGAAAGTTGTTAACAGTAAATCCTGAGAGTTCTCATCACAAGGGGAAATTGCTTTTCCTCCTCTTTTCTATTTCTTTGTATTGTATCTTTAGAGGTGATGTTAACCAAATTTACTGGGGTAATAATTTTTATATATATATGAAAGTCAAACCTTATGCTGTACACTTGAAACTTACACGGTGATGTATGTCAACTATATCTCAATAAAACTGAAGGAAAAAAGGACTGTAGCCAATGGTAAGAAGTTTTAGGAAACTTTTAAAAGGTATATGATGAGGGGCTACCCTCGTGGCACAGTGGTTGGGAGTCTGCCTGCCAATGCAGGGGACACGGGTTCGAGCCGTGGTTCACGAAGATCCCACATGCCACAGAGCAGTTAAGCCCGTGCACCACGGCTGCTGAGCCTGCACTCTAGAGCCCGCGAGCCACAACTACTGAAGCCTGTGAGCCACAACTACTGAGGCCCGCACGCCTAGAGCCCATGCTCCGCAACAAGAGAAGCCACCGCAATGAGAAGCCCGCGCACCACAAGGAAGAGTAGCCCCCGCTCGCCGCAACTAGAGAAAGTGTGCGCGCAGAAATGAAGACCCAACACAGCCAAAAATAAAATTTAAAACTTAATTAATTAAAATACAATAAAATAAAGGGTACAAGATGAATGACATTTTTTCTTTTTCTATTGTCAGAAATTTTAGATATGATCATATTTTTCATCATCTCTAGGCCTATGGGCCCATTCTAATTCAAAGGTTCGGTTATACAATGTGCTTTCTTTGCAGAGGCCTTTGAAATCATTGTAGTTAATTGTTCCTGACAACCACCATCTCATTTAGTAAATTAATATTGCCTTAGCCTATTCACAAAGAATATATTTATTAGGCATAAATGTGATGGCAATCCTTCAGAAACTATATGCCACACCATCCTTGTGACTATTAAACTCTTCTAATTACAATCCATGGACTCACTGCTCTTAAAACCATGTCTAACTTATTACTCAAATAACATGGCTATTTTGACTCATTCTGAATATCCACATAGAATATTTTCACACTTGCTCCATGATGAAGTTCCATAAATGCAACAGCAACACTTACTGTTTGGATGTAACCAAAAGTATATGATTAAATACCTTGACGTTTATTTTCCAGCAAACAAACCACAGATGAATTTGTGGCAGTCAAGGCAGACCAGAGGGTAGTTGACAGTTTAAGGACCATCAAAGTTGGCCAAATGGTTGTTTTATACCAGAATGGGTGTTAAATTCACTGCTGGGGGCTCTATGGCTCTAAGACTCAGAAGCCAAGGCTGTACCAGATGGCCAGCAACAGAGAGACCTGGCACAATCACCTGCAAGTGGCCCCTCATGCACAAAGTGGGAGAAAATACAGGCTTTATGGAACTCCCTGTTCAGAGTATCATGCACAGCTTCCGTGCATTGATGGATACAAAATAAATAAATAAATGAATAAACAAACAAGCAAACAAACAGTAAAGCATGAACGTTTCACTTTTAGTAATTGATCAATTCTGCATGGAGCAGACCATATTGGGGCCTTGGGGTAACTGGAGTGATCCAGTTGGCCCATGACTATAAACATGTTTTTCCCCCAACGTAGAATAATGAAGTACAATGCAAAATTTAAGAACCCTTTATAAAAATACCAGCCTCCCCACTGGATTCTGTTCAACATGGATTGTGGCAATATTATAATTCTCTGCATTCTGAGCTGTCTTTTTGATTTCCAAAAGAAAATGTGTTAACCAACATGCCCAGACAGATGACAAATAGCTCCATGAGAAGAATGATTCCTGTACAGAATAGCATAACGATTCAACCATCTAATCTTACATGTAGACAAAGGGTTTAAATGATTAATTTTGCAGGTGTGGATTATTTGCTTTGATGATCACCCACGGTTAATTTAAAAATCTGAATCACTCAACACACTCCTGATTTTCTTTCCACAGTGTTCAAATGTATACTCGAGGAACACAGACTGATCATGGTCTTAGGCAAACATAATAAGGATGATATAAAAGGATGATTTTTCAAGAGTCATGTCATGCATTCCAAAGCTATATATTAATGCATTATCTATGCCACAGCTTCTTTTCAACGCAGAAGACTGCTAAGAATTACCTTCATTTGAAAAAGAGGCAAAAGGCTTTCAAATGAAGAAGGCATTAGAAAAACAGAATCAGCTCACAAATGATTCTTAAGCACTTGCCTTTGGTCTATCACAGTGCTGAGTTCTGTAACTGACAAGGAAAAATGGCAAAAGGCATACATCTGCCTTAAGGGAACTTAGAATCTTATTGGACAAGAAGACTTGATCAATACATTCATATACACTAACACGTTATACCATATTACAAGGCTGAACATTAGTAATCAAAGTAAGCTTACAGTTTATAGACCATAGTGCTATAGAAATTCAGGAAGATAAGATCATCGTAAACAGGATTAATCAAAGATTCCTGGGAGGGTGTGGATCATAAGGCTTCCCTGGAAGGATACTCTTCTGCTTCCTTCATACACCCAGATCACCTGGCATAGTACGAGGATCACACAACAATTTTCTGAGTTTAACTGAAGAGAGTAATAGGGTTTGCAATAACAAAATGGAAGTAGCAGAACTTTCAAGCCAAGAGAGCAACATGAGGAAAGAAGTGAAAAAAGTAACAAGTCACTATCACATATATAGTATTTTTACTAAAATGTTTAACTGGAACATAATCATAAGGAAACCATCAGACAAATCAAAAGAGAGGGATATTCTACAAAACACTTCATGTATACTCTTCAAAAATACCAATGTCACAAAACATCGTCCAGGACGGTCCTATATTAAAGGATACTAAAGAGACGGAACAACCTAACACAATGCAATTTTTTGATTAGATTCTGGAGAGGGGGACAAACGGACTTTTTCCCCCCAAAATTGGAGAAATGTGAATATATACTGTATTTTAGATAATATTATGGATCAGTGCTAAATTCTTAGATGTGATAATGGTTATGTAAGAGAACATCCTTATTTTTAAGAGATGCAGCTGAAGTATTTAAAGGTGATGTATCACGTCTGCAATTTAGTCTCAAATGGTTCAGTAAAAAAAAAAAAAGAGACAAATCTATAAATAAACACATGCCCACGAAGAGAGAGAGAAAGCAAATGTGGCTTTGGTGAATCTCAGTGAAATAAATAGTTGTGGGGAGAGAAATAATGAGTCAGATGGGAGCAGATTAGGTGGATGGATGGTACTGTGAAGTGATGGAACTGGGGCTAAGATCTGTGAATAGGGAACGAGTAAACAACTGATAGAGATCTTTGAATTATGAATTGAGGAACTTGGCCTTGACTTGGAAAAACAATAGGGACGCAGAATACACAATAGTCTTTGGTTGAAAAGTAAAACAATGACTTTTATACGTCAGGAAAACAAATACAGCAGCATTTGGCAGAAAGCACTAAAAAAAGAAATGATTTGAAGGCCATTTAGAAGAGTCTCTCATAATAACCAAAGAAAATATAATGAAAGCTTGGACTCCATGGAAGCAGATGAATGAAAATGCAAGGATAGATCTAAGAGCCAGTAGGAAATATTGGCTGTGGATGGACTGCTTACATGGATGATGAATTCCTCTAGGATTGTTTTCACTACCAGCCTCCCCTCAATTCTCAAGGCAGACCTCATCACCTCTCCTGATTCCACTAGAATTTGACATCACCTCTCCTGATTCCACTAGAATTTGACAATAGCAAGACTCCACTCTGGCTAAGATCGTTCTCACAGCATTCACAGCCTCAGCCAAAAGTAACCCCCAATAAACAGCAAGCTTCAGGAGACAAGGTCTGTGTCCACCTGGTTCAACTTTGATGCCCAGCATCTACACAAGAATAAAAAGGAAAGTGACAAACAGGAATCAAAGGAGAGAAGGGGGTCAAAAATGCCTGTGAGATGTCCAACATTGTAGCTGGGAGAAATGGAGACATTTGGAAGGAGAACTTCTTGGGGAGAAGGTGTCATTCTCTATGTTATTTCAGAGGCGAGAGTACCTCAGTGGACTGGAGAAGTCCCAAGTTACAGCAGGAACTACCTACAGTAGCAGTTTTCTTCCCAGCTTGTTTTTGGCACTGCTTTCTTTAAAATACAGTAGATATACTTACTCACATAATTAGTTTGTCTGACTTCCTGTCAAATCAATATTTATTCACACAAATCAATTTTGTTGCTTTGTCCCTGAAGGCATTTGGTCAATCTGTGTCACTAGAAAGCAACTTGCCAGGGATTTTTCAATGGATCCTTTTTTCTTTTTCTACGCAATTTATTCCTGTTCTTCTCTACATATTACCTAATTCATTTTTGTTTAGATTTCAGTTTCTTTACAGCCAAATCATGCTAGAACTTTGGTTTGTGTAGTTTTCTGCATGCACTATACGTACATGAAAAGAGCTAGATAAATGACTTAATTTACTTAGCCTCCTGTTAAAGACAAGTTACTTAACTTTCACAAAATGGATATACCAACACACACCTCATAAACACCTTAATTAAATAAGATAATTTATGTAAATTACAGTAACATTGAAAAAATTATTATTATTATAGTTGTCATTAGTATTAAGTATACCTCACTATATAAGATAATAATCCTGTGACCAACAATAGCATTACTATACATTTACAAATTAAGAGATGGACAAAGAATTTCAAAGAATAAATTTTGAGGACCATTGTCCAAACCCTCTAATTCCATAAATGTCCCTAGAGATTAAGTAACTTCCCTGTAGTCACACAGCTTATAAGCGGCAAGATTCACTCCACCCAGCGTCTTCTGTCTTCCAAGCCAATTGAGTGCTTTATCCACTTTCTCACAATGCTATCTGGCTGGTTAAAAGCTGGAATTACTACCAATGTCCACTATGATTTTAACATATTCGTACAACTAACGCTGTGCTGCAGTGTGAACAAGGCAGCAAAGAGGAATGTTAATTGAGGTCTTATAGACATGAAATAGTTGCTGGAGCAGAAGAAGACTTTATTTTTTTAAGGGTAGTGAAATGTCTTTTGACAAATATCGACACATTCTTTTTTGGAGCTAGAGCTTCTCCTTAGGGACAACATTTTAATTTTGAAAGAACCACTTTAAGAGACCTTTTTAATTATACGAATCCAGAGCAAGTTCCCAATGCTTTATCTCTGGGGTCTACAACAGGACTTAAACTTAACGAGGATCTGAGCTTGAGTACTCAGTTCATGGAAGAGCTCACCCACAGCCTTCGGTATATGAAGACTAGAGGTTGCTGGAAAGGGGTTGTACATATTTGCATCTTAGGGGTCTTCTGGGATGGAAGGTATTGAGCCTTCTCCCTGATGCTCTGTCGAGTTAGCCCTGACTAAAGCCAAGTTGGAGAAGTCCCTGAGATCAAATTCACCGTCAGAAAGAGGAGCACCTCCGGCAAGGCTTAACAGCAGGGTAGGGAAGGCCCATTCCCACCCATAACCACAGCCACAGCCACAGCAATGGACAGCGTTGCTTAGCAACAGCCAAAACTCTCACTGGCAAAGGAAACAACACTCCCAACTTCCTGGACTCAGGAGAAGACAAGACTAATGAAGACTGGCCTTTGGTTTTCAGTTACCACCCTTGACAGTCTTGGATATAACATCGGAGGAGTTCCTGAGGAAAAGCAACGTTAGACTTAACTGAAAGTAACATAGGAGCTCAGAGTTATCATTTGAATATTAAAATAAATGTAACTTTACTTGTAGTCACAGGCTGAAAGATTCAGCACACCTCACTGTAAAACCGTGCAAGGTTATATTAATAAACCCAATGATGGCTCAGGCAGAGAACGCTTTCCACAAATATAACTTCAGGGTCTCAAATAGCCTCCACTTTTCGTGGTTCACCTCTGCCTCTGGTAGCTTTAGCAGTTCTCAAGAGGTGTCCCCCACGTGGTCCGAGCTCCCTCAGGAGCTGTCTCAACGCCACCATCTGCCCTTGACTGTCTTCCTTCCCCCAGTGTTTCTTCCTGGGTTGCCCTGGGGCGTGGGAATCTTTCCCCAGATTGCTGATGCCCTCTCAGACTGCACTGACCTGCCTGATAAGGTTCCTGGGCTTCATCCTGAGCCCTGAACTCCCTCAGATACTATCTGCCCACTAACATTCACCCTGAAGCCAGGACTTCATCTTGACCTTTGGTCTCCCTCAGACACTATCTGTCTACTAACATTCACCCCGAGGCCAACCAGCCGCTGTCCACTACTTTGTGTCCGCCTCTCTTGGCCAGCTGGGAAATGCTCCTCTTCCTCTGTGCTCTCCTCTCTCTGACAGGTTGCACTGCAGAGCTGTTCGGCTCCCAGGATTTGGCCCGTTTAGGTTTTCCACCAATAGGTGTTCACCCCTCAGGCTGTTCACACACTATCAAGGGCCTGACAGAGCAGGATCAGTCAATACCCTCACACCTGACCCAGAAACACAGCTCCCCTCTGAGCTTCAAACTCAGTTGCCAAGTATGACTCATTGTTCCAGAAAATTCTTCTTCCAGGGTGGATTCCTATAGTCTCCTCTGTAGTTGGGCTCTCCTGAGTCCCTCTCTCCCATCCCACTCCATCCATCACCTCTCAGACTTGCGTCTATGTGGGTCCCTTAGCCCACAAATCAGTTGGTACTAATTTACATCACAGTGTAGGGGTGGATTGTTAGCCTTTCATACCTAGTCTGTATTCATCAAGGATACGCTATTACATATGCAAACTCAAACACACAAACACACACAGCAAAAATTTTTTAAATATATGTATGTATTATTTCACTTTTGTCTGACTATTCATTCCCACTAATACAATGTATCAAAAAAGAAAAAAAAATCAAGTTATAAATTCATCCTAGTTTGAGGGAGGTAGATAAGTAGAGAGAAGAAATGCCCTTAATTACATAGCTCTTCATAACTGTGACATTATTTGTCAGATGCAAATATTGATCTGAGAAGTAAACCAGCATGATCAGCTGGAAACATTAATGGATGTCTGCTATCTACAAGGTAAATGTTATTAAACTCACCCTTTTCTAGACGTGCATGGTCCTTGGGCTGCAATTACTAAAGTGATATGACTAAGTTTGACAGTTATGTTAGTTACATTATCATGAATCTTACTAAAACTCATTAATTTTCTATCTTGAAACATAGTCCTTGACTCTAAAAGAAAGAAAGGAAGTTTCAGTAAGAATGTGAGAAAAACCTTGACTTATGAGTGGAGTTTACCAAGATATTTTTTTCAAAGCATTATAATCAGAATACAGGCAACACTTTCTAAACCATATTCAGTAATAGCTTATTTAATAACACTGCATATTTGTGGAGTATGTAGTTAATAAGACACATTCATTTTAAGTCATATCTCTTTTACAGAGAGAGAAACATAGTTACAATGAGATGAAAGTGAATTTCTCAGAGTCAGAGTGTGGCCTAAGACCTAAAATTAAGGTTCAATATCACATGCTGCCTTGTCATCTGGTAAAATCAAGAGGGGCTTGAACGGCTTCACTGCAAGTTCCCCTCTCCTCTCTGCATCCATAGAAAACTTCCTCTAGCCAAACAGCCCTCCTTATCAAAGGGACCAAGCACAGTTCTTGCTTCTCTCTGAGTAGCAAGTTTCAGTTCCCTGCCAGCCCACAAAATTATTCAAAGAAGCCAACCACATCCTCCATGGGAGACAGGAGACACCCCACCCTGTTGCTACTACAAAGCCTGTCTCCCAGAGTTCCTGACTGTTCATTCTGTCCCTGAGTGCAACCCCGTGTGACTCTGCATAGTGCGCTATCCTCCTCCTTGGGCTGTGAGTATATGTAACTAGAGAACTGCTCTCTATCTCATCTGTCCAGTGTCAGGCGTCCTGTGTTCAGCCATCCCAACAGCCTTGGTTGAGGGGTCCTTCACTCACCAACAGGGTGAAGCAGAAGGTGATCAAAACACAGAGCAAGCACATGGCAGAGAGGATGCTCCACGCCAGTCTTTCTGACTCCACAACCACTGCTCTTCCACTCCCTCAGAGCTTTCCCTGCCATATAATGACCACTAGCACTGAGGGAGAAATTTCTATGTGCCACTCTCTTTCTGGGCTTCTTACATGTATTGTCTCATCTAAGCCTCACAACTCTCCTGCACGGTAGGTACCATTATCCTTCCCACTTTACATACGATGAGACTGAAGCACAGAGAAGCTAAGTGACCAGCTAGTGAGTGATGGAGCTGAGATCCCACTGTCACTGCCAAACCAATTGCCAAAGAACTCTTGGCCTCAGAATGAATGAATCCTCTGATGAAAGGATTTTATAGAAATAGTCTGTCATCAGATGAAAACAGCTGAAAAATATAAGCTTATGAACACAAAATTGAGTTTACAAAAGTCCCTCTGATTTCAGTTCTGTTAACCATCACTAAGTAAACAGTGGTGTCTACTGAGTGTACAAACTGGAGGATAGGTTTGCTTCAAGCATGGTTAAGAAAGTACAGCACACCAGATATTATTATCCTCTACAGTAAAAGTTTTTATTAAGAATTTGAAAACAGCTTAGTATATTTTAGGTCCTCTCTTTTTCCTACACTATACTCATTTTCAAAAATAGATAGTTATACACAATGACATCTCTAGCACAAGCTACCTCTGCTTAGATTTCTTGATCCAGCTTCTATCCTCCCATCTACCTGCTGAACATCTCAGGATAACTGAGTATATTTCATTATGCCCTATCTTGCTCCCCAAACTAGACTATGATCTGCTTATTAGTAGTAACCAAGTCTTATTCATTTCTTTTTTACATGACCAAAATCTAGCTCAGTCCCTCCATGTTTTTTGAAAATAAACAAATAAATGAATATAAAAGTAAATATAGTCAAGCAAGGAACCATTTATTTTAAAAATGTCAAAATGTTAGTAGCTACTTTATTTTGTCCAAAACTAGTTCTTCACTTAAAGGTTAGATTTTTTTCTGGACATTTTGACAAATGTTTTGAATAGAATTTAGTTTTCATACAAAGTGATAAAGTAGTTCCCTAAAAATAATTTTTTGAAAACTTGTCATCTTTTTAAAAAGTGTGATAATTTGGAACTAATATTTATTATACAATTCATAGGTCGTTTATGAACACAAACACATGCACATATGCACATGCATGGTCGAACTGCTGATGACCAACACTGAAACAGAATCGTCTAGGAAGTACCGAGCTCCTCACTGAAAATAAAGTGCTCGATGACCACTCATCAAGAATGTCGAAAAGAACATTTCTGCCTGAGTAAAGGTTGAACTAAATCTCTCTCAAAGCAGTTTTAATCACAAGACCATGGTTTTAAAGAAACCACAAACATCTCATTATTCTAATATAAACTGGTTTTTTTTTAAGAATATTTTCCTTCTTTCCCCTTGATTACCTGCTCAAAAAAAGAAATTTGTTCTTTTATGTACTGTGCTGTGTCCGAAAATTCTAGAAACTTTCCTTGCACGCTTTTTAATAAATTATAAACTCATTTTAGGCAATAATTACCCTAAGTTTGTAAGAATCCCCTAGGGAAGTTATTAAAATGCAGATCCTAAATCTCACTACAGCTCCCCACGTACCTCATACCAGAGATTGTAATTCAGTAGATCTGAATGTGGTGAAGAAATCTGCATTTTTATTGGGTACTGCCTGATTGGGTGGGAAGGGGGTTGTATCAACTACATTTGGAAAAACATCGCTTTAGAAAATGTGAAGTCAGTTTGAACAGCAAACTTAAATTTAAGATTTTATGGTGATGTGGAGAATGATTTCAGGGGAAAGAAGCTGCAGTCAAGAAAACCTGTTACAATAATCCAGATGAAAATTTATGTGGGGTTGAAGAAGAGCATAGGATGGAAGGAGGATGGTAAGAATAATATTTAAGAGGTTCAATATTCATAAACTAAATCAACAAGACTTGGTGATTCAACAGTTAGGCACAGTGGGGTGGAGAGAGTTGGGGTGAGAGACCAGGAATAGTGAAGGACAAATTAACGTCTAGAATTTAAGCTCTGGAGATGGAAGAGCTGGAGGTGCCACTGAGACAGTTTCTTATCACCAGATTATCAGTCAAGTTTGGAACTTGTGCAAGCCAGCAGGCGTACTGCCAGTTCATACAGTATCTTCGAAAAAATTAGAAAAATTCATCACTTTCTATGTAGAAGTACACCTCTGGGTGCAGCTTGGTAAGTGGAAAACTCCTTTGGGCAAATTAGAAGGTGCTCTTGTCTGTGAGGAGACATAGCCCTGTGCCAGGACCCATAGCTGGAGAACCATGACAAAGACTGGATTTAAGCTCCCACTCATCTCTCAACTAAGGACCCGCATGCAAATCATAATGTGCCCAGAGAGACACTAACAGGATTCAGGACGTGGCCTTGGGAATGGATGGTAAAGTCACTGGATGGAATGGTTCCCAGGAATCATGAGGTTAACTGATGGATGGGTTGCCTACATGCATGATGAGTTCTTCTAGGATTGTTTCCCGAAAAGGCCCCCTAAAGCCTCATGGAAACCCTCACCACTTCAGCTGATACTAGGTCAGATATTACTGAAGTGAGGATCCGTTTGGGGGGAAAGAGGGGTCTTCGCTGTGGGATTCACAGTAGTAGCCACAGGGAACTCCCACTAGACTGCAAGATGGAACAGGGCAGAGATGGTGTCTCGCTCACTGCTGTATCCCCAGCACCTTGGACAGCACCTAGTACCTCATTATCATGATGCCTAAAATCCATCCTTCAATAATATTCTTCGTCTCATTTGTGGAAACATGACTTGAGGTTCTCTGTTCTTATTCTAACCTTCCCCAAGACTGTAAAATGGCATGAACAAGACTAACTTTATAAGTGACAATTCAGTCTATCAAGCCCATCAAAACTCAACAAATAAAGTAAAATAGGTTTCCTTTGGAGATTTCCCAACTGTAAGGGAAGACAAATTCTACCAAGCATTTTATTGTATGTCTCTTTCTGTTAACCCAGGTAGCATGTTATTCTATAATAAAATGTTTGTCCAATGTTGACTACCTTTGGTCCTGTAACATGTTGCTTTGTATACCTGTTCTGGATTTTCTCTTGCTCTTTTGTCACACTCAATTTCCTTGTTCTTTTTATAACAATGCTTAAATTGTTTTGTCTGAAGATGTGCATCAGATGGAAACAGCACAGATGTCAGCACGTGTATGCTAAGTCTGTGCCTTAATGTACCATTTGGTTCATTATTCTATAGATTGGACATCCATAGTAGGAATTGTTGCTTCTTTATTGAGAGAAAATATCTCAGGAAATACTGCTTTCATTCCTTTTATAGGACTCCTACTATTTGTTAGTGCTCATACTCTACACCTAGGAGATCTCATTAAATATAGCAAAAATACCTGAGCTCTACCACCAATAATTATATATGTACATGTGTGCTTTTTTTTTTTCTTTTAAAGTTAAGCTCCATTTTCTTAGGAAGAACAAATCCTTAATTTTCAAAAGTCAAAGTTTCTAGGGAAAGGGAAAAGAGAAAAGAGGGAAAAAATAAGCATTTATGTACCATATTCCAGGAATTTACAATACTTCTCAAAATATTCTCACAATAATTCCACTATAAAATGTTCTCCCCATTTTATAGATAAGGAACTTCATAAGGGCTAAGGAACTTGCTGAAGATCACAGATAATGTCATAAACTATAAATGTCAAAGATGTTGGTAAAAAGCAGATCGAGAATTTAATCCCTGATATGTCAGGCTCTTGCCAGGCTACCAGTCTTGGACATTTTTGAAGCAATGCAATTTTCCCTAACAAAACATTACAGTCCATTTTGAAAACATGACATATCAGTGTCATGTGAATGTAACACTAAAGAACAAATTTATCTCTGGGTTAAATTACTTTGCTATCTGACCCTTGACATGAAGGATAACACAATGGTTCCCAAGTATTTGTCTATTTACCAAGAGTCTCTTACAGGAGATAACAGTAACATATTAGCATCTGTAGTTAATAACCCCAAAACAATTTTAGATATCAATCCATAAAAAAGCACAAATGGTACTTGTAGCATATTTGCACATATGTTCTGTAAAAGATAAAATACACTTGTATCTTAGGCCATGAAGGCAAGTTTATTTTTCTTTACTTAGCTCAGTCTCTAGGATATTATTATCCACCCTTTTTAACTCCATCTGCTCTTGACTCGAGTCACACCACCTACTTGGTGGAAGCCTAGAGTATGTTGATCATTCGGGGTTCCAGATGCTTCTGAGGGCATGGTTACCATATTGCCTGACTTGCAAAGCTCAGAAAACAGAGAATTAAGGAAATTAAATGCCAGGAACTCAAAATACTGAAAACAAAATATGTAAATAAATCCAGAGAGAAATGTTGGCTGAAATTATCATTGAAATATAGCCTTAAAAATATATACACACACACACACACAAAAAAAAAAATATATATATATACACAGAGAGAAGCTTTTATCTTCCCAGGGCTTCTGGCATCACTAATTAGATGCTAGCGCAACAAACAGTAATACTCATTAAAAAAATCTTTACCAGTAACATCTAAGTTGTTTAAGTCCATAGGATATATTTTCCACATCAAGTAAATACCACCATTCAATTTTCACTCAAGGTCAAGCATAGTTAGTATATTACAATTTTCTAGAGTTTAGGTGGCACATGTTAATTGGCTTTTATCTCGTGTTGAGAGATAGCAATAAGCAATAAGGACAAATAATTGAGAACCAAAATAAGCACCCTGCTATACACACTGACCCAGGTCACAGGCTTGAAGATAGAGGTTCTTAGAGAGATCATGATAATTTATTAAATGTGCTTTATTCAAGAGCAATTTAATCTACTCAGGAAAATTAATTCATTCAATGAATATTTTTTTTTTTTGGATATCTATCCATATACTCTTCTAGGCATTGGGATACAGCAGAAATAACCCAGAGAAGATTTCTACCCTTAAAGTACTTATATGCTTGGATGCAGAGTAGAGGTAGACAATAAAAAGGAAACAAGGAAGCAAGATCATTGCAGACCATGATAGAGGCTATAAAGAAAATTAGCAAAGTGATGGGAAGCAACTAGGAGTTGGAGGTAAGTGGATGAAGGGGCAGGTCTTTACAGAGAGGTTAGGCCATGACTACGAGAAGGCGGCGCATTTGCCAAGTCTTGTAGAAAGAGAAGAAAAAACGCAAGATAACAGCCAAAGAACAGTGTGTTGAACAGAGGAAAGCGCAAGTGCAAAGACTCTGAAGCAAGAAAGGGTCTTCTATGTTAAAAGAAAAGAGCGGGTGTCAGTGGGGCTAGAGTGTGGTGAGCAAGGAGGAGCTTGGCCCGTGATGAAGTGGAAGAGGTGGGCAGGGGCAGAGCTTCCTGGTGTGACAGGAAAGACTTGGACATGGTAAAGAGAAGTAAAAGGTCCTTGTGACTTAGCTCACCATATAAAATTAATTCAGTCTACCTGGGATAGCTAGTGAGTTAGAAGAAAATAATAATAATAAAATTTTAGAATTGGAGGGGAATTTATAGATTATCTGTGCCACTCCTTGTTTCATAGATGTTGACCATAAGGCCCCGTGGGGTCAGTGAAAAGGGGAGCCAGAACTCCACATTCTTTGACATCTAGTGACCTTTTCATGTCGTCTGCAGGCTCCCATAGCAAGCATCTGGCGAAGAACACAGCTACTCAAGTTCTTCTCTGAAGATGGAAATTAAAAAGAACAAGAGAGCGGTTCTGCATGCTTACAGGAGGAATGTCTTGAAGGCCCTTGTGATTTGCTCTTTCTTAGACAAACTACATCTTTGAGTAGGGTCTACAGAAAGAGACAGGGACAAAGATTCAGCAAGTGCCACAAGAAGGAGAAAACTGATAAAATTACAGAGAATGGGGAATCCCACAAGGTGAAATAGCCTAAAGTAGTAGATACCAATACGTAAAGCTGGAAAGGACACAAAGTTTGCCAGAGAAGTAAAACAGACATAAAAAACCCATTAAATAATAACCTTAAAAATTCAATATTAAAAAAATCTCCAATTATTGAGTGTCACTTAGGTCAGATTCTCTTCCCAATGTATTTTAAAATTCTTTTCAGTTCTTTTCTTTTCTTTGACTAACCAAAATAAACAAATAAAAATACTATACAGAGTAAAATGATAATATAATAATATACGGACATATGAGAGGATACACACTTGAGGAATAGCCTAATAACGATTAAGACTGGCCCTCTCTTTCTGGAGAGACAGAGCTTGGATGGGCCTGGTCAAGGTGTTTGCCTGCTTGGGGACAGAAAACTACACTAAATAACTTTGTAATTAATGTTCTCCTAACAAAACTGAATCATTTTATTCTCCCTAAACGCACAGCATTATTAACAGGGTCAAAATTCTATAAGGTGTGGAGAAAAGGGAACCCTCATACACTGTTGGTAGGAATGTAAACTGATATAGCCACTATGGAAAACAGTATGAAGATTCCTCAAAAAGTTAAAAATAGAACTACCATGTGATTCAGCTATTCCACTTCTGAAGAATACAAAAACACACACACATACAATGCAATACTACTCAGCCAAAAAATAGATGAAATCTTGCCATTTGCAACAACATGGATGGACCTTGAGGGTATTATACTAAGTGAAATAAGTCATATGGAGAAAGACAAATACTGTATGATTTCACTCATATGTGGAATACAAAAATACAAACTCAAAGACAAAATAAATGAACAAACCAAACCAAACAAAAACACATTTAGATATAGAGAACAGAGTAATGGTTACCAGAGGGGAAGGGGGAGGGAAGAGAGAAATGGGTAAAGGGGGTCAACTGTATGGTGGCAGATAGAAACTAAGTTTTTCCTGGCGAACACACTGTAGTATATACAGAGGGAGAAATACAGTGTTGTACATGTGAAATTTAAATAATGTTACAAACCAATATTACCACAATAAATTTTTTTAAATGTTCTTAATTCTTTAAGAGAGAAGGAAAGCAGATTTAAATTAACATCATGACAAAATAAGATAACTGCAACTTAGAAGTTGTGATAGACATAGCAGTGTTTTTAATGTCGATAACAGTGTGTCAGGCAAACTGTGATTTGTACACCCCCGGGATTACATTGGGAAAAACCCCGCCACTTATTCCAATCAAATTGATGAGAACAGACATGATTGAAATAAGCAGAGGATGCTTGAGGAAGATCCTGCTTAACATTCACAGCTTCACATAAAAGAGTCCTCTTACATCTCCTTAAATCATATATTTGTTAACAACATGAACAAAAATCTAAATGGGCCTGCTTTCAAACTGGTAAGGAATGCAAGTAAAGAGACAACAAAAAATAGAAAGCTTATCCTTCACATCAATGTTGGACTTATAAAATTAAGGCACAATTTCTATTTATAATCATTCTTGTCCTTTTAATAAAAATAATACACTGCCAAACTTCTTTTTTAAATATGTTGTCTTAAATGTATATATACTGCTATTCAATTTATGTGCACACTATTCATGATCTCCAAATACTGAAATATTTCAAGATATTGTACTTTTAGCTTCAGGAAAGTACATGTCTTTAGTGGGTTGAATGGTGACCCTCAAAATGAGATGTCCACATCCTAACCTCCAGGAACCAGTGAATATGATCTTATTTGGAAAGAAGATCTTTGCAGACATAATTAAGGTACGGATCTCAGGACAAGATCATCTTGGATTATTCAAATGGGACCTAAATCCAATGACAAGTGTCTTTAGAAAAAATACATGGAGGTAAAATATGGGGAGAAGAGAATGCCATGTGAAGATGGAAACAGAGACTGGAGTGAAGCAGCCCGAAGCCAATGAACATCTGGAGCCACCAGAAGCTGGAAGAAACAAGGAAGGATCCTCCCCCACTTCGGAGCCTTCAGAGGAAACACAGCTCTACCGACACCTTGATTTTGGACTTCTGGACTCCAGAACCAACTGTGAGAGAATAAATTCCTTTTTTTAAGTCACCAAGTTTGTGGTAATTTATTACAGTAGCTCTAGAAAACTCATACAGCATCTTTCTTCTCTTTTCCTTAATGACTATAAAAGTATGGCAACATTAAAGAAAGGTTTGACCAGGAGATGAAGACAAATCATCTATATGCTCAATAATCTAATTAACAGATATTTTCGTTTTGGCATACTCCTATTGACTTTTCGTCCATATACTGACATTGTTGTACTCAAACTGAGTACATGATATTTTATTGTCCTTTATTCCCTAATGGCCTTCAAATATATTTTAATTCTGTAGAAATTCCACTGAATTAATACACCACATATTACTTAAACATTTTGTAAGTTTTAAAGATCTGGGCTGATGCTTATATTACTAATAAATGACTTTCTACTAGAGTCAGACATGGTCCTAGATATTTTTGATGCCATATATATTGCTTGAATCATGCTTAGGGAACCATCAGTCAATCCCCCAAAGAGTATTTCTTGAGCAACTACTAAATACCAGGCACTGTTCCAGGTCTTAGGAATGCTGCAGTAAACATGACGAAAGTATATGGGCTTTTGGTTTATATCACAGCCAAAAGGTAAACTGATAAAACATGGCCAACGTGTTTTATAAACATGGTAAAATGATAAATCAGATCAACAAAGAAAGAAAGAACTCTTAGAAAACTAGAAAGGGAAAGGAACTTCCCTAATTTAATAGAAAGCATCTCTCAAAACTCTATAGCAAACATCATGCTTTACTGATGAAATGTTAGGAGTTTTTCCTTTAAAATTGGTGACAAGAAAAGGATGCCATGTGTCACCACTTCTATTTAACATCGTACCAGCAGTCCAAAAAGCACTAAAAGACAAGAAGAAAATACAGGAAAATGTAGGGAAAAAGGAATAAGACTATCATAATTTGCAAATGATATGACTATCTATATAGGAAAAACTCCAAAATACCTACAGACAAATCATTAGAATTAATGAATTTAGCAAGATGACTGGATGTAGGGTATCAGGGTACAGGACAATTTCTTTCTTTTTTCTCCTGCCCTTTATTTTTATTATTTTTAAATTAATTTTTATTGGAGTATAGTTGATTTACAATGTTGTATTAGTTTCTGCTGTACAGCAAAGTTAATCAGTTATACATATATATATCTCCACTCTTTTTTACATTCTTTTCCCATGTAGGTCATTACAGGGTATTGAGTAGAGTTCCCTGTGCTATACAGTAGATTCTTATTAGTTATCTATTTCATATATAGTTGTGTGTATATGTCAATCCCAATCTCCTAATTCATCCCCTCCCTTTCCCCCTTAGTAACGATCTGAACAATTTCTTAAAGTACAGAAAGCATAGTTAGAAAAGATTGATGACTTTGACTCTTAAAATGAATCATCGCTCATCAAGACACCATAGAATGATATTTGCAACATACAAAATTGATATTTCCACATATATTGCTTGCTAGTAATTAATATTAGAAAATGCGTAAAGAAGTAATAGCCATTGATAAGGAAATAAAAACAACCATTAGAAAAATGGGCAAAAAACTTGAACTGGATTTTCATGGAAATAAAAACTCAAACAGTAAATAAACATGTTGAAAGATGTTTAGTAATCAGGGAAATGCCAATTAAGACCATCCGGAAATACCAATTTATACACATCAGATTGGCAAAAATTATAAAGGCTTACAATACCATGTGTCCATGATAGTCAGTGGAGTAGGGTAACATGTTATCCAATATTCATGGCCAGAAGGATGAATTACCAAACTGTGCTATGTTTACACAAATGGAATATTACACAGCAATGAAAATGAATGAAATACAGCTATGCACAGCAGGAATGACTCAAAAACAACTTCAAGAGAAAAAAATTGCATAAGATAACAGAGTATAATATCATTTTTATAATGCTCAAAATCCAGCAGAAGTTAACGATACAGATATTATTAGATATTGTTTAGAAATACATGCATAGAGTAATAATAATAAACATTTTTAAAATAGAAATGATGAAGACAAAATTCACAACACTAATTACCCTTGAGTGAATCAGGAGATATAGGAATTTAGAGGAACATATAAGCAAGTTCAAAACTAATGATGGGACTCTAGTTTTGTTTTTGTTTTTTTGGGTGTTTTTGGCTGCCATGGCTTGTGGGATCTTAGTTCCCCAACCAGGGATTGAACCTGCACCCTCGGCAGTGAAAGCACAGAGTCCTAACCACTGACTGGACCACCAGGGAATTCCTGGGACTCTAGTTCTTAAGTTGGATAATTTGTTCATGGGTTTTCATATTACTGTTATGCTTTGTAACTTACACATATTACAAAAATTTTTCATATATTACAAATATTATATAGAAAATTTTCTAAAGAAAATGTAGGAATAAACAAAAGAACTGACAAAATTGTGTTATTCTAAGGGGAAAAAGAAAGGTTGTAAATAAACAATGGCAAAACACTGCAGTTGAAAATAACTTTAACTATAGGTCTCTGGTTTTCAACCCTAGGCGTACATTAGCATCACTTGGGGTGGTGGACATTTTTAAAAGGAGCAATGCCTGGACCTCATCTGAGACCAAGTAAATCAAAATGTACAGGGCTAGAAATCAGTCATCAATTTGTTTGTTGGTTTTCTTCTGTGTTTGCCTTCACCATTTGCCAGATGATTCTAAGATGCAGCCAGGATGATAGAGCACTGATCTAGACCAAGCCTCCTATTTCCCATTGAGAAACTGAGGCCAGAGAGAAGTGACTTGCTATATTAGTATTAGTGGAAACCCCAAGTTTCAAACCATCCATTAACTCATCAACATAATTATACTGTCAGGAAATTTTTACCAAACTTCTAAAAAAAAATTTTTAAGAGGTGGAAAGAGGACAACATTTTAAAAAATCTCATTCTGAAAATAGTCACCAGGGCCCTGGCATCCTAGCTCTCCCCACACATTTTCTCCAGGCAAAAATTATATAAAACCTCATCTTCTTCCTTCCCTTTCAATGAGTGGGTGGGGGGGAACCCACCCTGCTTTATATCCTTTGCTCCACTTTGTACTTATTGAAGTACAGCGAAGCCCTAGAAATGTCCCTGAAGAGGTGTCTAACAGCCTCAACCCTGCACTCATCAGTCTTCTTGTGCATCCACTACCCAGATGACAGAGGCCAGTGAGGTGCTGACAGATGTGCAGGGCTGGCTGGAAGGAGAATAGATTTTAAAAATTAACTCTCAGCATCTTCCTTCCCCAGGCTTTGCCCAGAAAGGCTTCCGTGTCAGCTCAAACGATGGTCATATTGCAGGATCCCAGATTATACTCACGCGGAGTCATCAGACATCTGTTAACAAGACCTAAGGCAACTGGGTATGCTAAGGCGTCTGCTTTCTGCTTCACTGTGCAGAAAACTGGGCAAGGAGGGGGTGATCTTTTGATTCAATAACCAAATATCCTTCTGCGCATTCCCCTGCAGTTGGTTCTGACCAGGAATCAGCCAGTCTCTGCTTGGTAATTTTGCTTAAAGAACTTTCAGTTCCTTTCTCTAACATGCTGCAAGAGGGTTAGCCCCTGCTAATGGAGGATTTGGGTTTTGTTCTAGAGGAAGGGATAACCATCCTGAAATGCCCTGGGTCCTTACCCTTCATGACTGAGTGACACACGCCCCCACTCCCACATGCCCTGCTTCAAAAGCACAACTTCAGGAGGCACCATTTTTCTTTCACAGATTTAATCCTCCTAAATTCAAACACAGTACTCTGTGATGGAATTGTACACCTCTCCTAGATCCCAGTGATATTAAGATCAATGTTTCCTTGGGGTGAAACGTGTCCTTTACACATGTACACCAAGAAATGGAATTAGGGAGTTCATAAAGACTTAGATCGTTAGTAATGATAGAGACTGGCATGTGTCAACAGTTTTGACGCATCTTGCTCTTGAACCTTTACGCAACCTTTACAATATCATAACTTACTCATTATTTCGTCTCCTTTCATTTCCCTGGCGAATTCAGAATGCTTTGTCTAAACTCAAAAATAAAAGAGAAAGAGGAAAATGGATGGAATAATCCCTAACACAGACAAATTCTAACTAATTGATAGTTGACTAAGACAAGAAAATGCATAAATATGACTAGCAAAAATCGAATTTTTACTCAGTTTTATTATGTTTCTGTTAAAATGAAGAATTATACTGTAGATCCTGAATTATACCATGTAATTTAAAACAAAAGAGTAAATTATGGTTTTTTAAAAGCTCTGAACATCAGGCTTTCGAGTCTGGATTAATTCTTATGGTGTAAGAAGTCCTTTTTTCATTGGAACATGTCTACCAGCTGGATGGAAAACACATCTTCAAATAAAGCTTAATTTAATAGGCATTCATAGAAAACATTCTTTGATACAAAGCAGCCATTCTCTTATTACTGAGTCCTGAAAATTTTGTTGTTTATAAGCACCACATCTTCAGTCCAAATAGGGTAGCCCTCTAACTGGAGAGCCCTGGATTTTGGAGTGGGTTATAGGTTTCAGCCTGCAAGTGTAGACGAAGAACCTCAATTTAATGAACTATTGATATTATGCATAATAAAGTAGAGAAAGTTGTGTCCGAGGAAAGTGAAAAAGACATAGCAAGCAATGTGGGGTGGGATGGGCATGCAGGGGTTGTTGAACAAAATCATGTGGGAAATGTAGGAGTTTGGAATGAAATATTGTGCTCTGTGCACTCTCCCTTTGACCTCATACATTTACAGGGGGGAAGAACTAAAATTCATGACACGAGTTTTCAATGAATCATCAATAGAAATTTGCTCAGTATGGAATGGATGTAGTCAGAACAGTTATCAGGGGAAAATAAAAGGGGGGAGTGGGCCACTGGTAAAGGGATTAGATTACAAAGCAAGCTCTCAAAACAAGCCCTGTTAATCAAGCCAGATATTAGCAGCTTCTCCTCCTCTGTAACTTTAATGTGACTGAGTCCTAGAACACTCTGAGTTGTTTGCATCTACAATAACAATGAGTGATGTGGTTTTGTTCTTACATTTTGCAAAGAGCTTTAATGTTATCTCATTTACATCCCTTTCATTTTCATCATTGTTAACATCTACGAAGTAGACAGGTCTTAAAAAATAGGAAAAAGGGCCAGTAAGAACTGCGAAGCAGGAAATTAAGAGTTTATCTCAGAAAATAAGCAGAGCAAGATTGTACCAGCATCACAGTCAACAGCTATGATTTTAGTAAAGTGGGGATCAATATTTAATTAAACACAATAAGCACAGGGAACAAAACATGCAGGCGTCAGATTTGCAAAAATATATTTGAACCCTATCATCCTATAACAAAAGGTTTTAAAATGCAAATCTTTTTATTATTCATTTCTCAATACATATTGCTTTTATAATATCACCATTGTCTAAGAATATAATCTTAGAGTTATATAAAGTTTTGCCATACAGAATTAGAATATTTGTTTTACTTCAGCTTTTCTTTTTAAAGTACTTTTAAATATTGCTACTAAATCTATGTTATAACAAGTATGTTCTTTTACACAGCAGGAAAATACAAATTGTAATTATTTGAAGGTCAATTTAGCAACTTATTCTTTAAAGCTATGTTTCTTAAATGATGGTTCTTAGACCACCCACACCAGAATCACCTGGGTTACTGATGCCTGGGTCTCAGCCCCAGAATTCTGACATAATAGGTCTGGGGTACAGCCTGGGTGTGGGGAATTTTTTAAACTCCTTACATGATCTTGATGTGCATTCAAGATTGAGAACTACTACCCTAGACTCACCAAAGAAGAACGTCTGGGCATGGACCCTGGAATTCAAGGACCCAGGTGATTCTTAAACACAATAAATTATAAGCATATGAAAAAAATGTTTTTGATTCACGTGTACCTGAAAAGTGTTCAAAGATATTCAAGTGTATAACAAAATTCAATCTCCTAGAGAAGGAGCAAAATTAATTCAGTAATAAATAAGATCAGTTTAAAATAAGCATAGTAAAGCTAATGCCTCTTTAAAGTACATTAGTGATTTCAAAGGCTCTCTTTGTAATTTACCTCATTTAAGATGATAACAACCTTGTGAGGTAGTCATATTAAGATCCTCACTTTGAAATAATAGCAAATTTAGGTTCAAGTCTTCTGACTCACCCAGATTGAACAGCTAGTCAGTTGTCAAACTGAAACACAAAAATCCCAATTTTTCCTGAAATATCTGCTCTTTCCTCTATAGGCATGATGACCAAATTTTTTAAAAGGAAATTATACTTTCTGGCCTGATAAAGATACAAAACTTGAGGGAATTCCCTGGCGGCCCAGTGGTTAACACTCGGAGTTTCCAGTGCAGGGGGTGTGGGTTTGATCACTGGTCAGGGAACTAAGAGCCCACATACCATGTGTGAAGCGTGGCCGATAAATAAATAAAAGATACGAAACTTGAAAATACACTTCACACTCATGGCCTCTCCTTAATCTTCTTATTTAGGTAATTACAAATATTAGTTTTAGAAACAATAGCATTAGATAATGTATGCTACATGTCACAGTTGACAAGAGAGTTTTCATAAAGAAGAGTCTTACAGGAGAAATAGAATAGTGCAACAAGTATGATTTTGAACTCCTTATTACATACCTTTTGTTTTTACCTATAACTCTCCAATGCCTAGCATAGAGCAGAAAAAGAGAGACAATCCAATCAATACTTGTTAAATGAGGTCAGGCCTAATACTGGTACCCCTACCTCACACCCTTCCCATGCCAATGTGACAGGCTGGCATGGAATATTTGAATAGAACACTATGAGAACATTCATGCCCACAAACCACATCCTTTTAGATTAAACCACACCCAGAATCTCCATGTTCACTGTCTCAGGTGGGACAGGGGTGGAATATCTGAGGGTCGAGTAAGAGGGAGTTCCGCCTCCTAGCCCCAGCAAACTACATATAAAATATCTCTGCCCAGGGCTTCCCTGGTGGCGCAGTGGTTGAGAGTCTGCCTGCTAATGCAGGGGACACGGGTTCGAGCCCTGGTCTGGGAAGATCCCACATGCCACGGAGCAGCTGGGCCCGTGAGCCACAACTACTGAGCCTGCGCGTCTGGAGCCTGTGCCCCGCAACGGGAGGGGCCGCGATAGTGAAAGGCCCGCGCACCGCGATGAAGAGCGGTCCCTGCACCGCGATGAAGAGTGGCCCCCACTTGCCGTAACTAGAGAAAGCCCTCGCACAAACCGAAGACCCAACACAGCCAAAAATAAAGAAATAAATAAATAAAGTAGCTATAAAATTAAAAAAATATAAAATAAAATAAAATAAAATATCTCTGCCCAGACCTCTGTCATTCCACAATGGACATTCTGACCCAAAACTTGACCTAAACTTAACCAAGCAAAAGAGAGTGCCTAGCCCAACCCTGCTGGATCACTTTGGGTGGAAAGGAAGAATCTGTTTCAAAGAATTTGAAGCATGTCCCTTTAAATAGGTACTTATAAAATTTAAAATCATAGTTATTCAGCCCTTGGCAATTCTGCAGTATGCAATGCTTACTACCCAGAACGGAGATTATGAATGACTTTTAAAATAAATGGAGATAATCTATTCTTTCCTCTTGGTCTGACAAAATCCTGAGTTACATATAGGATGAGCATAAACAGTCATTGACTTAAAGTCTTAAAATACTTTTCTTCCAATGTTTTTCATCATATTTTTTTATTGTGGTAAAATATACATAACGTAAAATTTACCATTTTAACCATTTTTAAGTGTACAATTCAGTGGCATTAAGTATATTCATGATGTTGTACAACCATTGCCCTATCCATTTCCAGAACTTGTTTATCATCTCAAACAGAAACTCTGAATCCATTAAGCAATAACTCAGCCCCCTCTCTCTCAACCCCTTGTAACTTATACTTTCTGTCTTTATGAATTTGCCTATTCTAGGTACCTCATAGAAGGGGAATCATACAATATTTGCCCTTCTGTGTCTGGCTTCTTTCACGTAGTATAATGTTCTCAAGGTTTTCAACCCATGTTGTAGTATTTTTCAGAATTTTTTCCTTTTTAAGGCTGAATAATATTCCATTGTATGTACATACCACATTTTGTTCATCCATTCATTTGCAGGTGAACATTTAGTTTTTTCCAGCTTTTGGCTATTATGAATAATGCTACTAGGAACATGGCATACAAGTATCTCTTTGAGTTCCTGAATTCAATTCTTTTGGGTATATGATTAGAAGTGGAACTACTGGACCATATGGTACTTCTATGTTTACTCTATGTCGCCAAATTGTTTTCCATGGCAGCTACTCTATATTGCATTCCCACCAGCAGCACACTAGCATTACAGTTTCTCCACATCCTTGCCAACATTTGTTATTTTCCTTTTTTTTTAATAACAGCCATCCTATATTTTTATAAATTATTTTCTTATTTCCAGCATGATGAGTAAAATAAATTCTTGACTCATTTAACTTATCCACTAGTCACCAAAATAAAAATTTTAAAGGTTATTTTATGAAGGTGGATTTTCTTTTCATATATATATGGGTTGTATTACCAATCCCTACACTAAAGGATGCCCAAACAGAATGGCTCATTTGATTTCTGTGTTTCACATCTGTCTTCTTCTAATACGCATTACTCTTCCACTAGGTTTAATGTGCAGCTTCTGCTCTCCTATTACCTAGCAGAGTGGTTCTCAAACTTAAGCTGTATCAGGATCACCTTGAGGCCTTGTTACAACCAGGCTTCTGGTCCCCACCCCCAGAGTCTCCGATTCTCATCTGCATTTTCAACAAGTTTCCCTGGTGATACCGACGCTGTTGGCCTGGGAACCACATTTTGAGAACCACTGACCTAGAAAATCAGGAAAATAAACTTCCAATGTTTTTCCAGAAAGAGCAGCAAGACCCTGCAAGACTAGATGAATGTGTCTCTAAGGAGCGAGGAAGTTGCATTAAGCAGCCAGACTTTGCACCATCCACTTTGGCTTCAGAGGAACTGGGTTTTGTTGTTCCTGTTTGTTTTGTTTTTCACTTGCTTCCAACTCCTCATGGAATCCTGGCGGTCAGACCTTAAAGGTTATCTAGCTTAACCACTTCCCAAAGCAAGAAACTCCTTTACATCCAAAACAAGTGAGCAGCCCCACTCTGTTTTTAGCACTTCCAGGGATGGGTAACTCACCCTTGCATTGTTTTCAAATACAGTTGGCCCTTGATCAATGTGCCAACCCTCCGTGCACTGGAAAACCCTTATAACTTCTAGGTGGCCCTCCACACATACGAGGTTCCTCATCTGGGGATTTAACCAACTTCGGATGCTATAATACTGTACTATTTACTACTGGGAAAAAGTCCCTGTATAAATGGACCCTGGAATTTCAAACGCCTGTTGTTCAAGGGTCAACTGCAATTGAGACTGTCAGATAAGAAAAGGCTAGTAAGGTGTTACTTTAAAATGATATGACTTGGGTTCCAAACTCAGACACGGGAGGATGAAACCATCTTAGCTTTCCCTAACAGCTTTTTTAAAGGAATCTTTAAAAATTTCTTACTAACATTTTTTTTTCATTTTTTTTTCTATTCCACATCATTCAGAATAAGAGGAAGTAAAGAAAGTCATTTAAAAAAGAGCCATAAACATTTTTTAATAGTAGGATCAGCAGAGCCTTATGATAAAGTAAGGCATCACGAGATTAGACTGGAATCATAGTCTTCTCCTGATAAGTCATGACATTTAATTACTGTTAGCCCAAGCCCCTTCATTTGCAATATGGAGATAAAAGTGTACCCGTTACTACTCACAGGTGCACCACATCTAATAATGTATAGCAAAGCACTCTCTAAACTGGGATAATCAACTCGTTAGCTATTACTAGCCTAATTATTCATATTATCTACTTTTATTTAACTAATATACCATTCTTACATAGTGTTTCCAATAATATTTTAGTGCCTTGGTTAAGCACTCATAAATATCTGGTATATAAATGCCCTTTTGCTTCCTCTTGCATTTTTTAATTATACAAAAACATCATAAATCAAGGCTGCCTCTGTCTCCTGGGAATTTCAAAGTAATCATGACATTCCCTACCTCTTTTGCCCTCCTCACAGATGTTCATAATGATGGCTGCCCCCATCTTAAGCAACCTTGCTATCTATAGAAGCCGAACCTGACAGGATATTGGCAGCTCTCTTCCTGATAGCAGGTGATTGAAATTTTCTCAGCGCCCTCCCCTGGCTTCTCCTACCTGTATTAGTATCAGAGTTTTGCTTTGCTCTGCTCGTTCCCCACAATGAGCTTGAAGGTCTGATCATTCCCAAAGCCCTAGAGGGCATTCAACATTAATCCCATTTGTCCTGCACCCAACAAAGGAGCACTGAATTTGACATTTCCCCCCTCCCCTATTTTTGTCAATATGTCCTACAAAATACCCAAAGGGTACCCACCCTTTTGGCCCAGAAGCTAAGATACCCTGGGTCTTTTTGTTCTCTCCCTACAAAGTGGAGTCTCTTTTAACCTGAAACATCAAACTTCTTTTAACTTCAAAGTGGAGTCTATTTTAACCTCCCCAGGTAAGTCTCCAGCTGCTTCTCTTCTTGGATTGTGCCAGCACCCAGTCCTTCAACAATGGGTCCAGCTCCTACTCTCCCAAACTCTGTTTGCTTAGGAGCAACTCTGAGCTCGCCAAGCACACTGTACACTTTGTCTCTGCCCTGTCCTCCTGAAGTATGTCCTCACTTTCTCTCTGGATGACCCAGCCTAGGTCCCTTTCCAGACTGGCCCCTGGCCCCTGATCAATGGTGGGATGGGATGGCGGTAGTGTGTCCCTGTCCCTCCACCCCCATGCCCACTCCTCCTTTACTGCTGGCTACTCCTCTAGCAAATCTTCTCTTGGCCCAGGTTGGAGGGGCTTTACCAACCCCTACTGGGAAAGAAAATGGGTAGAATTGTTTGGCAACCTATTATCTTCAGAGGTATTAATCCACTTTCTGCTGTTCTATCTTATTAGGCCAAACCTCCCAGAATTTTTCAGTGCTTTCGGCATGTTCAGACCAATGTTATGAAGGACCCCAAAATCTGTGTGATGTCCCCCCTCCCTCTCCACAGCAGCAGGACCACTGGTGGCCATTCCTGACAACTTATGTGTCAATAAGGGGACCTGGCAACTTCATTCACTGAAGGCTTATAAAGCCAGATTGCAGGACCCCACTTCCAATTTCTGACTCATCTGCATTTCTAACAAGTTTCCCAGGTGATACTGAAGCTGCTGATCTGAGAACCGCATTTTTAGAACCAGTTACTAGTGGTTAAAAAAATAAAAACTTTAATGAGGAAGCAAGGTTTTCTAAAAGTGTACTGATTAATCAATTTGCCCATATAACTAGACAGTTTTCCATATTCCTACACAGAAATCCAATCCAAAAAATTTTAAAACAAATATGCTTATGATAAGCTGTTCAACACTCTGACTGCCAGTCAGTCATGGAGCACAGATAACCCATCAAATGTAGAAGCGGTTTTAGGAAGAAAAAGGTGACCCTGGGTAAAGCTGCCACGGAACTACATTCATTCACGTTAACAATCGTCATTTGTTTCTAGTGAAAATAAGAGTCCCACTCACCTTGCCTCATTAGGTCCTTCCCAAGCACCCTCTCCAAACACTGTAATTTCACCCCAAAGGCAAAGATGAAGTTGGCATCAAGGACCTACCATGGCATCCATCAGAAAGAGCGCAAGCCACTAAGCCATTTTTGCAAAGTTTCAAACCTAGAGAATATTATAATAAATAACAGTGTACCCTTCCCCGAGATTCATCTATTATTATTTTACCACATTCGCTTCCTCTCTCTCTATATATATACAGTTGACCCTTGAACAACTCGACTTTGACTTGCGCAGGTCCATTTACACGTGGATATTTTTCAATAGTAAATACTACAGCACTACATGGTCTGTGGTTGGTTGAATCTGTGGATGGGGAGGAAGCACCGATACAGAGGGCTGCGGACTATAAATTATATTTGGATTAACACCTTCATTGTTTAAGGGTCAACTGTATAGTTTTCTTCCTTCCTACTGCATATTCTAAGAATAAAATTTTTTTTCCTAAGTAACTACAGTACCATTATTATACCTAAGAAACTAACATTAATTCAATTTATGATCCATTACATAGCCTATATTCAAATTGTTCCAATTGCTCTCAAAGCCCCAAAATAGTTTTTGTTGTTTTCTCTCCTTTTTATTTTTAATCCAGCATCCAAATTCCATGCATTGCATCTGGTTGTTAGGTCTCTCTAAAGCTTTTTAACTTAAATATTCCCTATGCTTTTTTTTAATGAATCATAATATTAACTATTTAAAGAATCCAGGCTAGCTGTCTGTCACAATGTCACACTTTCTGGATCTGTCTAATTGTTTCTTCATGATTAGATCCAGTTTAACATATTTGGCATGGATATTACGTAGGTGACATCAGCATCAAATCAGGAGACATATAATGTCAGATTGTTCTACTACTGGCAGTATTAGGTTTGATGACATAGATAAGGTGGCTTCTACTGTACAGGTACATTTTTCACTTTGCAAGAGATAAGTAATCTGTGAGATGACACCTTGAGACCATGTGAATATCCTGTTCCCAACCACCTTTCTCCAAAAGGTTTAGTATCCACTGATGATCCTCAACCGATCAATTATTGAATTAAGGATTGTAACACTGATTTTCTTATTCTATCTTTTCTTCTATAATTATTAGTTAGCATTCTTCTGTTAAAAATGGATCTCTCTTTGTACACTATATATGTAAACACATACATATACACATATATATCACAATGGACTTACGCTTTTACTTTTTATTTAATGTGTTATAATTATTATAATTATTCTTTTTTTGACATTCATATTGTACAAAATTGGCCTGTTATATCTACTTCATGCCAATTCCCAGAGGCAGACACTTTCTCATTTTGGTTAGTGTTTTGTGGAGTTGCTTAAATTTTTCAATGGACGCTCATTTTAAATGGATTTTAACATTTTCTCCAAGAAAATATTTACATATTTTAGATGGGTGGGTAAATTATTGAACATCTTAAGGTAGCTTGAATCATTATACAGTCATTCCTCGGTATCCAAGGGGTATTGGTTCCAGGACACCACACAGATACCGAAGCCCAAGAATGTTCAAGTCCCTTATATAAAATGGTACAGTATTTACATATAACCTATGCAGTATCCTCCCGTACACTTTAAATCATCTCCAGACTACTTAGAATACCTAATATAATGTAAATACTATGGAATGGAAATAGTTGCCAGTGCATGGCAAATTCAAGTCTTGATTTTTGGAGCTTTCTGGAATTTTTTTTCCCAAATATTTTCGATACTCGGTTGGTTGAATCTGCAGATGTGGAACCCTCAGATACAGAGGACTGACTGTAGTCTGGTTAGTACACTTTGAAATATTGACATATAATATGGTTGTATATTTGATAGCAAGTAGTTCTCTCATTCGATTTTAACAAGGTTTTTTTCCAGAGTACTTTACTTAAATAAAACCACAAATGCTAACAGTAAAGTGGTATTAAAAATTAAAATTTAATCAGAATCTCACAATCACTACATTACCTTTTCTCTTCCATTTTAAGTCACCTCTATGCATTTTACATTGTCGTAATAATAAAACCTGTATTATTATTTGTTGTTTTCCCCTAAAAAACAGTAACATTATTTAATTTTTCAAAGGAACCAGACATAAACTTGAAGATATATGGAGTTTCATATCATGTATCATAAAACTAAACCCTATCACAGACCAACTTTTTAAATTATTAATTAATTTTTATTAAAAAAATAATATAGACACAACCAAAAAGGAAAGTCAAAAAGTACAAGATGGGGGCTTCCCTGGTGGCACAGTGGTTGGGAGTCTGCCTGCCAATGCGGGGGACACGGGTTCGAGCCCTGGTCTGGGAAGATCCCACATGCCGCGGAGCAACTGGGCCCGTGAGCCACAACTACTGAGTCTGTGCGTCTGGAGCTTGTGCTCCACAACAAGAGAGGCCGCGATAGTGAGAGGCCCGCGCACCGCGATGAAGAGTGGCCCCCACTTGCCGCAACTGGAGAAAGCCCTCGCACAGAAATGAAGACCGAACACAGCCATAAATAAATAAAATTAAAAAAAAAAAAAAAGTACAAGATGGAATATAATGAAATAATGTTTTCTTTCTACTCAAAACCCTGTCTCTCCCCCCTCAAAATCATCCACTTTTCACATCTTCCTGAGGAAGGAATTCCGGAAATTTTAAATTCATAAAAATAAATGTAGGTGACTCCTTTGTGGTCAGTGCTGCTAAACAAAGGGAATTTGTAACAATCAGCCTTCTGCATTTGACTGGTTCCCTAAACTGAATTTGAGAAAGTTTTCACATCAGCGCACCACTGTCACCTAACTCTCTTTAATGGATATATGCCTAGTTTTTCACTGTGTACTTATACCGTATTTATTTTTAACCAGTTCCATATTAGTCAACAGTTTTCATTTCTTCATTTGCATATTTTTTACTGTTTCAAGGAATGGTGCAGCAGACATAACTGTGCATATATCTTTTGGCACATGTAAGAGTACGCATTTAGAATAAATACTAGTAGTAAAATTATTGGGTCAAAAGATCAGAGTATACAGTTGACCTTTGAACAACATGGGGGTTAGTGTATGAGAGTTACTTCTCCCTCTACACCCTTAAATACTGTAAAGTAGTAAAATTTTAATCTCTGACATATGCCAATACGATAGGTAAAAATTATTTCATTTATTTAAATAGGAGGATGAGCATTTTTCTGGTTTATAAACCCTCAATATTTCTTGCCCATCACCATTTCTGTGATTCTTCACTGAATTATGTCTTTCCTTTTTTATTTTGTAAGAACACTTTATAAATGAGGAAATTAGAGCTGTATCAGTTGCGTAAGTGAAGGAATATCTTTTTCCCTAGTTTTTAATTTATTTTTTGATTGCTTATGATAAATTTTACATATGTAGTCAAATTGATCACTATCTTGTCATATGACTTGTTGGTTATGAGAGCGTTTCCCTACTTGTTATTAAAAACAATTTGGGGGGCTTCCCTGGTGGCGCAGTGGTTGAGAATCTGCCTGCCAATGCAGGGGACACGGGTTCGAGCCCTGGTCTGGGAAGATCCCACATGCCGCGGAGCAACTGGGCCCGTGAGCCACAATTGCTGAGCCTGCGCGTCTGGAGCCTGTGCTCCGCAACAAGAGAGGCCGCGATAGTGAGAGGCCCGCGCACCGTGATGAAGGGTGGCCCCCACTTGCCGCAACTAGAGAAAGCCCTCGCACAGAAATGAAGACCCAGCACAGCCATAAATAAATAAAAATAAATAAATAAAATTTAAAAAAAAACAATTTGGTAATATTTTCTTCTAGTAATTTTATGTTTTCATTTTTTATATTATAGTACTCTATCCATGGAAGTTTGGTATAAAGAAAGATTAAAGCTAGCTTTATTTCTTTTCCCAAATGGCTAGCCAGTTTATCACAATATCATTTACTGAATTTTCCCTACTAATGTGAACTGTCACCCACATTCCATACTAAATTCTCACATGTATTTGAACCTCTGTCTGGACTCTATTCAGTTCCATTAATTTCTCTTTCTGTTGCTATAACAGAACTATTTTTATTACAGTAGATTTAAATATGTACTGAGTCTAGTAGGTACCCACACTCTTTCTGGTTAGAGTTAAGAACTTGGAACTTTAGAGCCACACTTGCTTAGGTTCAAATCCAGCTTCTTCCACTTATCATGAGACCTTTGACAAGTTATTTAAATCTCTCTATGCTTCCATTTCCTCATCTGTAATGAGGATGATAATAAAACTACCCCTCTTCTGAGGACCTTCAAGATGGCAGAGGAGTAAAACGTGGAGATCACCTTCCTCCCCACAAATACATCAAAAATACATCTACAAAAAATAAAATACATCTACATGTGGAACAACTCCTACAGAACACCTACTGAACTCTGGCAGAAGACCTCCAACTTCTCAAAAGGCAAGAAACTCCCCACATACCTGAGTAGGGCGAAAGAAAAAAGAAAAAACAGAGACAAAAGAATACGGACAGGACCTGCATCTCTGGGAGGGAGCTGTGAAGGAGGAAAAGTTTCCACACACTAGGAAGCCCCTTCCCTGGAGGAGACGGGGGGTGGCGGGGGTGGGGGGAGCTTCGGAGCCACGGAGGAGAGCGCAGCAACAGGGGTGCGGAGGGCAAAGCAGAGAGATTCCTGCACAGAGGATCGGTGCCAACCAGCACTCAACAGCCCGAGAGGCTTGTCTGCTCATCTGCCAGGGCAGGCAGGGGATGGGAGCTGAGGCTCTGGCTTCAGAGGTCAGATCCAAGGGAGAGGACTGGGGTTGGCTGCGTTAACACAGCCTGAAGGGGGCTAGTGCACCACAGCTAACCGGGAGGGAGTCCGGGAAAAAGTCTGGACCTGCCTAAGAGGCAAGAGACCATTGTTTCGGGGTGTGCGAGGAGAGGGGATTCAGAGCACCGCCTAAACGAACTCCAGAGATGGGCGCGAGCCGCGGCTATCAGTGCGGACATGAGAGACGGGCATGTGACGCTAACATTGCTGCTGCCGCCACCAAGAAGCCTGTGTGCAAGCACAGGTCACTATCCACACCTCCCCTCCTGGAGGCCTGTGCAGGCCGCCACTGCCAGGGTCCCGTGATCCAGGGACAACTTCCCTAGAGAACACACAGCACACCTCAAGCTGTTGCAACGTCACACTGCTCTCTGCCGCCACAGGCTCTCCCCACATTCCATACCCCTCCACGCCCCGGCCTGAGGGAGCAGAGGCCCCTAATCAGCTGCTACTTAAACCCCCTCCTGTCTGGAAGACGAACAAACCCCAAAGGACGACCTAAACACAGAGGCAGGGCCAACTCCAAAGCTGAAACCCAGGAGCTGTGCGAACAAAGAAGAAAAAGGGAAATTCCTCCATGCAGCCTCAGGAACAGCAGATTAAATCTCCACAGTCAACTTGACGTACCCTGCATCTGTGGAATACGTGAATAGACAACAAATCAAACCAAATTTGAGGCAGTGGATTTTGGGAGCAACTGTAGACTTGGGGTTTCCTGTATGAGACTGACTAGTTTCTGATTTTTATGTTTATCTTAGTATAGCTTTTATCACTTGCTAACATTGGTGGATTTATTTAATGGTTTGGTTGCTCTCTTCTTTTTTTTGTAATTACTTTTTAAATTTTGTATTTAACAATTTTTTAATTTTTAATTTTAATAACTTTATTTTATTTTTTTCTTTCTTTCTTTCTTTCTCCCTTTTCTTCTGAGCCGTGTGGCTACCAGGATCTTGGTGCTCCAGCCAGGTGTCAGGCCTGAGCCTCTGAAGTGGGAGAGCCAAGTTCAGGACATTGGACCACCAGAGACCTCCTGGCCCAATGTAACATCAATCGGCGAGAGCTCTCCCAGAGATCTCCATCTCAACACTAAGACTCAGTTCCAGTGAACGACCAGCAACCTCCAGTGCTGGACACCCCATGCCAAACCACTAGCAAGACAGGAACACAACCTCACCCATTGGTAGAGAGGCTGCCTAAAATCATAATAAGTTCACAGACAACCCCAAAACACACCACCGGACGCGGTCCTTCCTGGCAAAAAGACAATATCCAGCCTCATCCACCAGAACACAGACACCAGTCCCCTCCACCAGGAAGCCTACACAACCCACTGAACCAACCTTACCCACTGGGGGCAGACACCAAAAACAACAGGAACTACAAACCTGCAGCCTGCGAAAAGGAGATCCCAAACGGAGTTAAGCAAAATGAGAAGACAGAGAAATACGAAGCAGATGAAGGGGCAAAGTAAAAACTCACCAGACCAAACAAATGAAGAGGAAATAGGCAGTCTACCTGAAAAAGAATTCAGAGTAATGACAGTAAAGATGATCCAAAATCTTGGAAATAGAATGGAGAAAATACAAGAAACGTTTAACAAGGACCTGGAAGAAATAAAGAGCAAACAAACAATGATGAACAACACAATAAATGAAATTAAAAATTCTCTAGAAGGAATCAATAGCAGAATAACTGAGGGAGAGGAACAAATAAGTGACATGGAAGATAAAATACTGGAAATAACTACCGCAGAGCAGAATGAAGAAAAAAGAATGAAAAGAATTGAGGACAGTCTCAGAGACTTCTGGGAAAACAGTAACCGCACCAATATTCGAATTATAGGGGTCCCAGAAGAAGAAGAGAAAAAGAAAGGGACTGAGAAAATATTTGAAGAGATTATAATTGAAAACTTCCCTAATATGGGAAAGGAAAGAGACAATCAAGTCCAGGAAGCACAGAGAGTCCCATACAGGATAAACCCAAAGAGAAACAGGCCAAGACACATATTAATCAAACTATCAAACATTAAATACAAAGAAAAAATATTAAAAGCAGCAAGGGAAAAACAACAAATAACATACAAGGGAATCCCCATAAGGTTAACAGCTGATCTTTCAGCAGAAACTCTGAAAGCCATAAGGGAGTGGCAGGACATATTTAAAGTGATGAAAGGGAAAAACCTACAACCAAGATTACTCTACCCAGCAAGGATCTCATTCAGATTCGACAGGGAAATTAAAAGCTTTACAGACAAACAAAAGCTAAGAGAACTCACCACCACCAAACCAGCTTTACAACAAATGCTAAAGGAACTTCTCTAGGCAGGAAACACAAGAGAAGGAAAACACCTACAATAACAGACCCAAAACAATTAAGAAAATGGTAATAGGAACATACATATCAATAATTACCTTAAATGTAAATGGATTAAATGCTCCAAGCAAAAGACACAGACTGACTGAATGGATAGAGAAACAAGGTCCGTATATACGCTGTCTACAAGAGATCCACTTCAGACCTAGGGACAGAGACAGACTGAAAGTGAGGGGATGGAAAAAGATATTCCATGCAAATGGAAATCAAAAGAAAGCTGGAGTAGCAATTCTCATATCAGACAAAACTGACTATAAAATAAAGACTATTACAAGAGACAAAGAAGGACACTACATAATGACCAAGAGATCAATCCAAGAAGAACATATAACAGTTGTAAATATTTATGCACCCAGCATAGAAGTACCTCAATAGATAAGGCAAATGCTAGCAGCCATAAAAGGGGAAATTGACAGTAAAACAATCATACTAGGGGACTTTAACACCCCACTTTCACCAATGGACAGATCATCCAAAATGAAAATAAACAAAGAAACACAAGCTTTAAAGGACACATTAAACAAGATGGATTTAATTGATATTTATAGGACATTCCATCCAAAAACAACAGAATACACTTTCTTCTCAAGTGCTCATGGAACATTCTCCAGGACAGATCTTACCTTGGGTCACAAATCAAGTCTTGGTAAATTTAAGAAAATTGAAATCGTATCAAGTATCTTTTCCGACCACAATGCTATGAGACTAGATATCAATTACAGGAAAAAAAACTGTAAAAAATACAAACACATGGAGGCTAAACAATACACTACTAAATACCAAGAGATCACTGAAGAAATCAAAGAGGAAATTGAAAAATTCCTAGAAACAAATGACAATGAAAACACAATGACCCAAAACCTATGGGATGCAGCAAAAGCAGTTCTAAGAGGGACATTTATAGCAATACAATCCTACCTCAAGAAACAAGAAAAATCAAATAAACAACCTAACCTTACACCTAAAGCAATTAGAGAAAGAAGAATTTAAAAAACCCGAAGTTAGCAGAAGGAAAGAAATCATAAATATCAGATCAGAAATAAATGAAAAAGAAATGAAGGAAACGATAGCAAAGATCAATAAAACTAAAAGCTGGTTCTTTGAGAAGATAAACAAAATTGATAAACCATTAGCCAGACTCATCTAGAAAAAAAGGGAGAAGACTCAAATCAACAGAATTAGAAATGAAAAAGGAGAAGTAACAACTGACACTGCAGAAATATAAAGGATCATGAGAGATTACCACAAGCAACTCTATGCCAATAAAATGGACAACCTGAAAGAAATGGACAAATTCTTAGAAAAGCACAACCTTCCGAGATGGAACCAGGAAGAAATAGAAAATACAAATTGACCAATCACAAGCACTGAAATTGAAACTGTGATTAAAAATCCTCCAACAAACAAAAGCCCAGGACCAGATGGCTTCACAGGCAAATTCTATCAAACATTTAGATAAGAGCTAACACCTATCCTTCTCAAACTCTTCCAAAATATAGCAGAGGGAGGAACACTCCCAAAACATAGGCAGAACACTCTATGACATAAATCACAGCAAGATTCTTTTTGACCCACCTCCTAGAGAAATGGAAATAAAAGCAAAAATAAACAAATGGGACCTAATGAAACTTAAAAGCCTTTGCACAGCAAAGGAAACCATAAACAAGACGAAAAGACAGCTTTCAGAATGTGAGAAAATATTTGCAAATGAAGCAACTGACAAAGGTTAATCTCCAAAATATACAAGCAGCTCAATATCAAAAAAACAAACAACCCAATCCAAAAATGGGCGGAAGACCTAAATCGACATTTCTCCAAAGAAGATATACAGATTGCCAACAAACACATGAAAGGATGCTCAACATCACTAATCATTAGAGAAATGCAAATCAAAACTACAATGAGGTATCACCTCACACGAGTCAGAATGGCCATCATCAAAAAATCTACAAACAATAAATACTGGACAGGGTGTGGAGAAAAGGGAACCCTCTTGCACTGTTGGTGGGAATGTAAATTGATACAGCCACTATGGAGAAGAGTATGGAGGTTCCTTAGAAAACTAAAAATAGAACTACCATACGACCCAGCAATCCCACTACTGGGCATACATCCTGAGAAAACCATAATTCAAAAAGAGTCAGCTACCACAATGTTCACTGCAGCACTATTTACAGTAGCCAGGACATGGAAGCAACCTAAGTGTCCATCAACAGATGAATGGATAAAGAAGATGTGGCACATATATACAATGGAATATTACTCAGCCATAAAAAGAAACGAAACTGAGTTATCTGTAGTGAGGTGGTTGGACCTAGAGACTGTCATACAGAGTGAAGTAAGTCAGAAAGAGAAAAACAAATACTGTATGCTAACACATATATATGGAATCTAAAAAAAAGAAAAAAAAGGTTCTAAAGAACCTAGGGGCATGACAGGAATAAAGACACAGAACTAGAGAATCGACCTGAGGACACAGGGAGGGGGAAGGGTAAGCTGGGACGAAGTGAGAGAGTGGCATGGACAGATATACACTACCAAATGTGAAATAGATAGCTAGTGGGAAGCAGCCGCATAGCATAGGGAGATCAGCTTGGTGTTTTGTGACCACCTAGAGGGGTGGGATAGGGCGGTGGTAGGGAGACACAAGAGGGAGGGGATATGGGGATATATGTATACATATAGCTGATTCACTTTGTTATACAGCAGAAACTAACACAACATTGTAAAGCAATTATACTCCAATAAAGATGTTTAAAAAAAAAAGCCCCTCTTCTCACATTAAATAGGACTGACCTGTGTAACTAAGAGGATATTGCAGAAATGACACTGTGTGACATTCGAAACTAGGACTTAAAAAAACATTGACGCTTCCACGCTATCCTCTCTCTTGGAGTGCTCACTCTGGTAGAAGCTACCATGTTGTGAAGACATTTAAGGAGCCTCTGGAGAGACTCACATGGAAGGAACTGAGGCTTCCTGCCGACACCCATGGCCATGAGGATGAACCATCCTGGAAGCAAATCTTCCAGCCCAAGGCTCCCCTTCAAATGACTGGAGCCTCATGAAGGACTCCAGCCCCAAACCATCCAACTAAGCTGCTCCCAAATTCCTGACACACTGAAACTGTGTGAATTAATAAATATTTATTGTTGTTTTAAGTCATTAAGTTTGGGTTAATTGGTTATGCAGCAATATATAACTAATACATCTTCCAACTAACAATTTTATTGGGAAGGCAATGAGTTTATAGACTCATTTATAAAGAACTGACCTCTTCACAGTATTGAACATTTCTATCCAAATAGAACTTCTTTCTTTCCATCGAGTCAAGATTTTTTTTTAAAAAAAGGTAGATATTTTAAGTCTTGATCACCGATGTCTGGCACATTTCTCTTATTCATTTTGTTGCTATACTTCTATTTTATTCTCTAAATTGTACTGATACTATCAATTTTAATGCTATTACTCTTCTATTAATTTTGTAACCAGCCAACTCGCTGAATATCATTTTTCTAGTAGCCAGACAACTGATTATTTTGGATTTTTCAGATGTGTAATTATATCATCTACAAATAATGATAATTTTGCCTCATATTTTCCTTCCTATAGCTATTATTTCTCTACAGCTATTATTATTTTATAGCTATTATTTTGTACTTGCATTGGCTGAAGTAATAAATATTAGCTCTAAAAATATATGATGGCTGAAGATATTATATACCTGCAATATTTATCAGTTTGATTACTTCCATTATTCTGAATATTCTTGTAGTTGTAGACTGCCAAATCCCCCAATTTGGCTGAAATGGTTAATATTTTTAGTCTATAAAATCTCATTTTTAATAGAAATATTAACAATTAATTTTTAAATTATACCAAATCAAACCTTGTTTTCAAGTTTTTATCAATATGATAAAAAATACTTTAAAATGACTAAAAGATGACAGTCACTGTTGTCATGGTTCACTATCTTTCATTTACTATCTTTAATCCTCCTTGACCTTTAACCAAAAGACTTAATTATCTTCCTAACCCAAGGAAAGTGGAAATCAAAACTACATAAATAAATAAAAACATGCTTCTAAATGACAAAGGTTAAAATTGAGAAGGAACAACGTCTTGATATTGCTTAGGAAAATAAAACCTCCCCAAATAAATTTTCCTTTTAATAACTTTCAAAAGAAATGCAATTTTTGAAATATTTAAGTTTTAAAAAAATTTTTGAGATGAAACAGGTAGGAAGCAAGCAGTGGGGAGTATTTTTGAGGCCCAGGAAAATGAGAACACTACAAGGTAACTGATAAATTGATTTTTAATAATGTTAGACACTTGCAAACCCTCTCTCTTCATTGTGCTGCAGGAAGAGAATACCCTAGCACGTGTTAAAACACCCTCCAAGGATTTTCAATTTCATTATTATATCCACGTGAAGGAAAGGAAAGCCAAAATAACACCTAGGTAAGTAAAAGTTCATTATTACCTTGAGTTGTTTAGTGTCCATTTTTTTCCTTATCTCTGTCCAACAGAAGAACATCAAGCAATTGATTCAGAAGGCAAAATGAACATACAAGTTTAGAGTTGGACTGCTCACATTTTACAGATTCTAATTCAAGAAACATTATCTTGCATATAAATCATAATTCTGCTCCAGAAGACCCTTTTCTGTGCTTTTCAGATGAATCTTATGCCAAGACTTTCCAACGTGACGTATCACAATGCCAGATTGATAAGCAAGTTTGATCAACACTAGCGGAATCATCTCACACCAAACATTACAGGATTTACCAGAGTACAGACCGTGACGGTAACATGGAAGCTGGCTTTTTCTGTGCTTAACTTGGAACGGCAGACGTGTTCAGCTCCAACCTTTTCAAGTCTTAACATCTGTTGTGAGCATGATGAAAAACAATAGACTTGGGAAATTGGATTTATTTCAATACTAATTTCAGTGGCCTGATTCAATGTAGTTACAGGATTGACATGAATAATGGCAAAAACAAGAAAGACTATTTAATCAGGACAAGGAAATCTGGGATTGTTGGGACTCTGCAGATTTGGATCCACACTTAGGATGCTGCAAAATACTGTTTTCAAATACTCCCTTCAGAAGCACAGTGTAAGATGTGTTACAACAGCCTAGACAACAACCAGGGAGAAAGGGTTTCATCTTTACTTCCTGTACCATCTGAACTGGGGTTATATGATTTCCCTTGAAATAAATACTTTGTTGATTTTCTGTATCCCTTATTACAACTCCAGTCATCAACAACATTATTTGGTTTTTATGTATAATAGATTCTCCTTAGTCTTTGCTGAACAAACGCATCAAGGTCTTGGCATTAAAAATTCAACCACATTTTCTTTGTAAAATTTTCTCTTCCTCTTTTACTTCTACTGAACTGAAATGAACAAGGTGGTTTAAACAGTTGTCTTATATTGCAATAAAGTCCAACAACACGTATTCAAAAACTAAACTTGCTTTAAAGAAAGACGACTGGCAAGCTAAAGCTTGCACTAAGCTACACCATCAATATACTCTCAGAGGTGGAGTGAATCTCAGTATTCATGGGGTTGAAATATAAAACCGCTGGATATTTCCTTTTTCAGGAGGTGTGACATTCCATTTATATTTTTGAAAATGTTATATAGCACTTTTGGAGAGAGTTGTTTGGAAAGGGAGAGAAATAAACTTAATCAAAGAAAAATATGATTCAAAAACAAACACCACCACAGTAAGTTCCTTAAAAATCTAATATAGAATACACAACACACCTGACTCTTGACTTACTTATTTCAAATATAGAGAAAAGCTAAAATCCTGAGGACAGATTGTTTTACTTTTTTAACTTAGCAGACCAATGCCCATCAACAGCAGCAAACAGCTGAATATTGTATTAATACTTTAAGATTATTGCAAATTCAGAAGAAAATTAAAATCAAACACTGGATTGCATGTGAAATCAAATCTTTCATTTAAGTTTACAAATTTCTATTTATAGGGAGCATAACACTTAGGGTATCGGTAATCAGTCAAGGACAGATTGTTGCAGGATATAAATTGTCATGTTTTAATTTTGTAAACCCTAAATTTGTTAAACCTCTTTCCCTGTGTTGACTGTATTCAAAACATCCCTGACTTTTATCTATAACAGAATCAGTAAAAACCAACTGCCACATGTGGCAAAGGACACTTTGATTAGTTATCAGGCTTTTCTTCATTTTTATTCCTCTCTGAGCAAAAACTCTAATCTTCAAGAGCATGTGTGACCAAAAGAGATCTAGACATGAAGAGACTGGCTGTCCCTATAAGTGCCCGTCACTTTGAAGAGCGCCTTAGGAAATCAGTTAGACCTTTCTGAAGCTGGGCTATTCTAACTGCCGAGGATGCAGGTTCTCTGGAGGACAAAACAGATGCCTACAGTCCTTGTGAAGACAAGTGGAGGTCCCTCTGTGAGAGAACTTTTCACAGCCCAACATTTAGCCATTGTTCACTGAATCCACAAGTTGGTTTCAGTAATCTCGACAAACAGTTCTTTAGGAAAAAATGATATGGAAGGCGTATTTGCCAATTATGTCACAATCAGAGTTACGTTTCATCTTACGTGGTTCGTCATTGATTAGTATGATTTCCAAAGCTGAAGTCCTTTCAGGCACATTCCTCAGATCCTCTAAATATGATACAACCACGGCTCTCAGTGTTATGTGAATGGCCAATACCTCTTGATGCTGGGTAATTGGAACTACAGTAATAGGTCCTCAACCTGACTCTACTGGATTTTGAATGTTACACCTCCTTAGATGGCTTTCTCTTTGCAGAATCTATATCCAATGTTCTTGAATTTTCCAGTAGAGTGCTGCTATAATACTGCAGAAAAGCAAGTGTTAGTGGTTCTCCATGACCTGTAGATTTTCTGGGACAAGTACCTCTTCCCATATTTTTGATGATTCCATTGGTAAAAATTCTCTGATTGCATATTATAGATATGTATTTCTTCAATAAATACTTACTGAGTGCTTACTCTATACCAGAGAGGATGCCAGGTGCTAGAGATATGGGATGGATAAGAGCTGTATTCTCCTTGCCTTATGGGGCCTGAAGCCTCCTGAGAGATACCAACAATTAAACAATAGCTCTCCAGCACAAGCACTTTAGAATAGAAGGCACATAGTGGGGGCACCCAGCCTAGTCATGAGGAAGGGGAAGTGAATAAGGGAGCCAGGGAAGGTTTTTGGAAAAGGTGTTATTTAATTGGGCTCTAAAAGATGATTGGAAAAAAGATAGCAAAAAGAGGCAGAGGATAGGAGTGGAATTTTTCCTAATCACAGAACACCTATAATATGTTCTGTTCCTCTGAATTCTAAGACCAAAAACAATGTGGTATCACTGTCCAGCATCTATTCTGATTGTATTATTAGTTTCTATTAATGTTAACTGTGGTCTAGTCAGAAGGAAAAATTTATTATAGATTCCAAATATTAGGCAATCCTGCAGTATAAAATTCTTAAATTCCCCCAAATTGCCAATTGTACGCAGGGACGCTTTGATCAGGCTATCGGTTTCACTTATGAGATTTAATTTTCTGAACAATGACTGATAAAACAAAGGTAATTTCCTCAAGCCTGAGTCTTAGGAAAAGAGATAGCAAAAGAATGTAATGAGGCATGAATATGGTTGGGATGTATGATCAACCATTACATGCTTGTGTTGGCAATGCCATCTTATGTTTCATGACAGAATGGAGGTGTGAGCAGATAAATCCAGGGAAGCAGGCTATATCAGTTATCTATTTCTGCACAAAAAGTACCACAAAACTTAACAGCTTAAAACAACAATGCACACTTATTATCTCATAGCTTCTGTGGATCATGAATCTAGGCACAGCTTATCAGGGTCCTAGGCTTCAGGATCACTTGCAAGCTGTAATGAAGGCATCAATGTTGAGTCTCATCTATAGACTTGACTTAAGAAGAACCCACTTCGAGCTTATGTCGTTGTTTACAGGATTGAGTTCTTTGCTGGTTGTTGTCTGGAAGCCACCCTCAGCTCCTTACCATGGGGACCTCTCCACCATGATAGCTTGTTTCACCAAAGCATACAAGCAAAGAAACCAATAGAGTTCATTATCAAGACAGAAGTCATGAGCTCTTGAAAATGACATTCCTTCAATGTTACCATATTCTATATGTTAGAAGAAAGTTGCTCAAAGGTAGGGGATTTACAAGGCCACTAATACCAGGAGGCTGGAATATCTGGCAGCCATCCAAAAGGCTGTCTGCCTTACAGGCTGACTGATGGTCCATGTTTGGTATGTCTCTGGTCAGTGTAAAATGTGCTCAAGTTTTAGCATATTTCCAATTTTCTAGCAATAAAGTATCTGCTTTTCTTGGCTCTATTTTTTTTTAATTAATTTATATTTATTGTATAAGTCAAGGTCAGAGCCAGAGACAGAAATTACATATTTAACTTTGCTGTGTAGCAGAAACTAACACAACATTGTAAATCAACTATACGTTGATAAAATAAACTTTATTTTTATTTATTTTTCTTACTTTTTAATTAATTTTTATTGGAGTATAGTTGCTTTACAATGTTTAAAATAAATTTCAAAAAAAGAAATTACACAATTTATTTGACCAGAGGGAATTTGACATAAATAATTGTTAAGTATAAAGTTGTTAACTTGGTAACTAAAAGGTTAAAAAGAGACAGCGAGAACTTTAAGGTATCATGGAGGTAGCAACTGCAGAATGTAGCTACCAGCCCAAGGGCTGGGGGAAAAAAGGGAAGAGCTTGGAATTATAAAAACGTAGAAATTGAGAGAAGGGACCCCATTCAGGTGAAGCTCAGACGTCTGAAGAAGGGACATTGTTCAGTTGGTGCCAGTGTCTTGGGAGGTGGGGGGCAGAGTTGCCCAATGAAGCTGGTACTGCCAGTGCTGGAAAAACCACAAAATGGAGAGGAAAGAATTGCCACTGCTGGGGTGAGGTAGAGTTCCCAGAGTGAGGCTCATTAGAACAGCTAGGAGGCAGGAAGGAGCAAGTCCCTTCTTTCTCCTCCAGCCTCAAAGCGTCTCTCTTGGGTCCCCGTTAACAGACACTAAGAGGGTACCAGCTGAAAAAGCAGAAATGTGGTTGGGGAGTCCCAGGCTCAAAATGGCAGCAAAGCAGAGAATGGAAGGACCGATTTGGAGCTGAGAGACAATAGCTTAATAACCAGCACAGGCAGGTTATCGATATGGGAGGAAAATAAGGAAATGTGTGTGGCAGGGTGGCTTGGGAAGGGGCTGGGTTGTCCAATCAAAAGATGAATTTCATATTAATGTCAATAAATTGTTTGGATCTATTTTTTAAAGTAATATTTAGTATGGTCACAAGCATAGCTGGCTCCAACAGAAAATTTTATTATAGATAAGGAATCAGAAGTACCTTACTCTTTCCATATAGGATACAAATGAATGACATGGTAAACAATGTCCTCTAGTAGACATGAAGGAAACAGGAGGAAATGCAAATGGTAAATGTGGGTGTGGCCAAAATGGATTCTACTGGCCAAATAAAATTCTTGCACACCTAGTGGTTTTTGAAATCCACTGGCAACATAACATCCTCAGACTGTTCCAGTAAATAATACTGGGCACTAGGTATATGCACACTCACTTAAAAATTAACCTAGTCACTGAGACAAACCTTCTTTAGAAAAAAGCTATCTAGCCTGATAACAACAAAGCTCTGAAACAACAATATGAATAGGAATATTTCAGGTAAAATTGCTAGAGGCTATATTTTGTTTTCTAAGTAATTGCATTTCTCAAGGATTGATGATAGCCTTATGAAAAACAAGGCACTGTGAACTCACTTTAGGGAAGATTTCTCCTGAAGGCTGCCTAATTCAATGCAAATATTATCTCTAAAACAAAACAAATAGCAAAATGCCTCTTATCCCTCATTCTACTGTGTTTCTCAAATTCTGCCTTAATCCGTGCGGTGGGGTGAGATTGTTACTAACCCAAATGTTTCTTCAACATGAAACCTAAAGATAATTTTACTAGAAAATGTGACTGTGTCCTGTTACTTTGTTCAAATCTGATCTTCACACAATTGAAAAAGGATTTTCCTGCCCTTATTATTTACATGTGGACAAGCAAATAATAAGAAAGAAAGCCAAAAGATAATGTCATAAGGTTCCTCATCTATCTAAGGGCAAAACAGGTGTCTGTATAAGACCTCAATCAGCAGGCTCAGCACACTGATTCTTAGGGTGGTGTTCTAGAAGACCAATGACACTGTTCACAAGCAATGACCTTCACTAAACAGAAACATTTCGTGTGAAAGTAACATCAAAAGGAGGATGTGAAATACAAAGCAAACACTTCTTTATAGTAGAGGATAGTTCAAGGTCAGTGTATGTTACTACCCACCACAGGAGAGAGTACAAATTTGATAAACATACCCAAATGCAATATGCCTATCACCATGTTTTAAAAGTGGCCATCAATAACAAAGAGAAAGAGCCGTGGCAATGCATAACCAAATCTATAAATATTCATTAGGCAGGATAGTGTCATATGATACAAAGATCATAAGCTTGGCATCCCAAGTACCTGTAAACTACCAACTGTCTGTCCTTGGGCAAGTCTTAATTCTGAGACTCACTCTAGGAAATTACAATTACACCTACCCCTCAGCAGCACCTCTTTCTTCCTGATTATTTCTATGGATTTTTCATTTTTTATCATCATAAGTAAAATGTATAAATAGGAAAGGATTACATTGATTATTGAAGAATTTGTTAGACAAACTTCTATTTTCTTTAAGTCCCAATTTCCTCATCAATAAAATAGGGATGAAAATAGTGCCTGTCATGGGACAGCTTTGTACAGTCCTTATGAAAATTAAAATGTTAATATTTTTTAAAAAAGCTTCATCTACCTACATACACACACCTATATAATATATACTATGTAGGTGTATGTTAAATAAAGTAAAAGTAAATAAAACATAATAGATGGATGAATAAAAGCTACTACAAATAAGAAGTGACAAGGAAGAAATAAGGGGAGTGGAAGGATAATTAAAAGTTTAAGAGTTAGAAGGAAAAGAGAATGGGAGGTGTGGTCATGAAGATAATAACCCTGCCCCCTTCCCTGGCAAAGATGTCAATGTCCTATCTCCGGAACCTATATGAATATGTTATGTGATATGGCAAAGGAAAATTAATGTTGCTAATCAGCTGACCTTAAAAGAGAGATTATTCGGGATTGTCCAGGTGGGTCCAATGTAATCACAAGGGTGATTCAACTGGAAGAAAGAGGCATTAGAGGAAGTCAAAGTCATGCAATGTGAAAAGGACTGGACCGTCCATTGCTGGCTTTGAAGACGGAGGCAGCCACAAGCCAAGGAATGCAGGCAATTTCTAGAAGCTGGAAAAGACAACAAAAATGGATTCTCTCCTTGAGCCCCAAGAAAAGAATGCAGACTTGCTGACACCTCGATTTAGTCCAGTGAGACAAGTATTGGACTTTGACCTGTTTTGTTTTAAGCTATTAAATCTGTGTACAGCAGAAATAGGAAACTAATACAGGAAGGGTGAGGAATCGCAAGATAGCATATCTCTCAAGCAGAAAAGGAACAGACTAATGAGTCTGGTTGTCATTGATGCTGAAAAGTAAGAAACTCCTTCTATTAGGACATAATTCCTTTCAGATGAAGGGAAAGTTTCCATGACTCTTTGATTAGTTTGGCTATTATGACTAGTCTCTTTAAGAGAAGAGAGAAGCAGTATAATATTGAATACAGAATACAGATGTGGAGTCAGAAGACATGGCATTTAGCCCTGAATACTTAGAAACCCTTCCTGAAATATATCAGTTATCTCTAAATTAGAGTCACAGATGGAAGCATTTCTTCTTGAATAACACAAAACCCAACAATAGTGAGAAGAACAGAAATGTACCCAGATAAATGATCTGCACTTGACACAGCAAGGCTTCTCTCTAGATAGGGTAAAAAATTTAGCTGATAATTAAGCACCAAATGAACCATTTGAAAATTTCAGTGCCATGAGCAGAAGAAAATTAAATTAAATCAAAATTAACATATTAGGTCTGGGTTGAGTAAAGAGATTATTGCTGTGTCTGGATTCTGTCTTGTTAAGGAGAAGCTATTCTTTAAAATATCCAAGTCTAAAATACAATGATAGGATGGCATTAGCAAGTAAACACGATAACTGAATCATTTAAGTTCAAACTAATGTGCAACACAATGTTCTATTGGTTACAAGGGCAGTGCTTCAGGGGAACTATATGATTGTGTTTGTTATTCAGTTCAACTCAGCACCTACTGTTGAGCCAGGCATAGTATTAAATGCTTAGACTTTAAAGCTAATAAGACACAGTCCTTACGCTTCATGGAATTCATAGTCTAGAGGACTGAGATGTGGGTGGTAAACAAGTAACTAAACTATAAAAATATGCAGAGAAATATAAACTGCCATTGGATCTCAATGAGTCAAAATATGAAAAGTAACCATTTGCTTATAGAGGCCCCATTCTTTGAATGACAAAGTTAAAAAAAATTTTAATCAATAAGTTCTTAATATTATTTTTGCCATCAATCCTTTCATAAATCTGACGAAAATCATGGACCTTTTTTGGTTGGAAGACTAAGGAGTCTAATTGGCATTGATGCTGAAGAGTAAGAAATTCCTTCTATTAGTACATAATTCCCTTTAGATAAAAGAAAAATTCAGTGGTGGAGAGAGGGTAACAAATACAAACGTACTTACACATGGATGTGTTCAATTTCAGGACGTTCATCTGAACTCCTGATTTAGAGCAAAATATATCAACCAAGACATGTAAATTACAAATCCCTTGCAGGACATTTGGTCCTGTCCAAAATGTCCATAAGACATTTGGTCCACGCTAAAAGGTCCTTGATATCTGCAGGACCATTTGGTCCTGTCCAAAACGTTCATAAAACGTTTGGTCCACTCCAAAAGGTCCTTGATATTTGGTCGTATTTGGTCCTGTCCAAAATGTCCATGGAGACATTTGGTCCACGCCAAAAGATCTTTGATATTTGGTCCTGTCCAAAACTATTTGGCATGGACCAAATATGTTCATGGCTGTTTTGGACAGGATCAAATTTCAAGGGCCTTTTGGCATGGACCAAAGGTCTTATGGACATTTTGGACAGGACAAAATATCTGCTAACCTACAAATCACTTCTACATATGATAATTAAAATAGACATATTATTATTTTTAGCAAAGTTGACTAAAAATTTTATAGTAATCGTAGAGGAGAATGAAAAATGCATCTCATAGAGTTTGGGGACCCTATTCTTAGCAAGCAAGACATATTCTCTAAGTCTCCATTTTTAGTTTTAAAAGTCCATAGAATTTTTATCCAATTCCACAGTGTATCTACTTTTTTATTATAAAAATATTTTAATTACTTACCATTGAAGAAATACTTAATATAGCCCTTCAACCTCCATTTCTTAGCCTCTATAGCTCTCAAAAAAAAAAAAAAATCCAGTAAAGATGACACCCCAGGTAGATATGCCAAGTGTCATATTCATCCTAGGGCTTCACAATAGCCCAGGGCACATTACAGTATATCCCCAGGGTAAGAGTACCTCAGTTTGAAAAGCACCACAAAGAACTTGCTAGTTATCTCTTCATTGAAAGGAATTTGTACATAATATAATTTACAAAATATAATAGATTTATATATGGGCTGCTTCTGATATATTGAAAACTATTCACATATATATATGCACATATATTTATAAATTTCTTCAAGATTCACATAGTGCAAGGTTGCCCACACTGAAGAAAAACTAGCCCTATAGAATGAAATAAGAGCCCTTCCCAAATAGCAGACAAGTATACCCAAGAAAAGTATGCCTCAAGTTTAAAATAAAGTGATTTTTTAATTGGTCTACATTTAAAACATTTATTTTATTGTTTTAACCTGTACATTGAAAATGCCATTTAAAAATTAATACCACTAATATTTTAAACCACTTTTTAAACATAGTAAATGCTTTTCAAAACAATGCTTCAGATTTTCTCTTCCCCATTTGAAAACAGGCCAAATTCTGCGCACAAATCTAAATAAAAAGAACGTTTTATAGATTGTTTTTATTCCATAGAAAATGAATGCCATTTCCCCCCCAAGCTGTAGAAGCTTACTTGGGAATAAATGGCTGATTTTCCCACATATACCCAAAAAAAGCTTAATTTCAAAGACCTTTTTTATTTTTGTTACTTTAGCCATTATAGCTGAGAATAATAAAACATCCAACACTTCTCTAAAAAATAAGCTGGAAGCTAAGAAAATCCAAAACATTTTCTTCTGCAAATATTGATTTAAGAATGGAATTAGTGATAAGTAGATATTTATTCAAAAACCATTTACTGAACATCTGTTACATAGCACTGTATTCGGCCCTGAGACTAGAGCTCAAAAAGGCTTGGTGATGCACAAAGCAGAGTACAGGGTGTGATAGAAACAGACACGGACAGGAAAGGACACCATGGCAGAAGAGCTGACATGCTTAGGAAACCTTAGACTGATTCCTAGGACTCCCAAGCACGCCCACCTAGTTCTTCACATCTCAGTACCTACACAGCAGCGTGCCTGCCTCTGCAGCGAGACTGTGGCCAGCATCTGATCGGATTGAGGTAGCTGACACGGACTGCATGCTTCCTCTATGCCAGACACGCTGCGAAGCGCTTCAGGTACACTACACTTCATGGAATCTTTACATCAACCCTGTGAGGTAGGGATTATTATCATCCCCTCTTTATCTGAAGAAAATGCAATTTAGAGAGGTTAACGTGCCCAAGGGCACACAGTGTAAATGACGGAGATTAGATTTGCATCCTGGTCCATCTGACTCCAAATCCTTGGCCCTGAGTCAACCACCAACTGCCCCTGATATGGAAGGTGACCTTCGGGTTGTGTTGCTTTTGGTTTTCCCACATTGAATTCATTTCTGCAACCTGCTCCAAGTCCAGGACCTCTGGGTGACATGTTATCCACTTCTCAGACCATGAGAAAGCTCTCTATGATTTGAGAACACCTCACACGCCAACATAGCTCACATACAATCGTCAGTAAGGACCCAAAAGCAGCAACTAAAAAAAAAAACTAATTCAGAAAAGGGGAGACTGGGAAACACTGCACCAGGCTCCCTAGTTCACATTATAAAACATACCCAGCTGGACAGAAAGAGCCAGGACTCTGGCCTGGGTGTGAGAGTTAGTTCTTCATCAGCAAACTTGTCAACCACTGTTCTGCTCTCCGGAAAGACTTTCTTGGGCCCCTGTCTCCCAAAGTCTGTGGTTAAACCCACAAGGAACGTCATCCTTTTCCATTGTCCTCCAAATCCACACACAGATGATGATTAAGAAACCCCTTCTCCAACCCCTCCTACACTGTTGGTGGGAATCTAAATTGGTGCAGCCTCTATGAAAAACAGTACAGAGGTACCTCAAAAAATTAACAATAGAGTTGCCGTATGATTTAGCAATCCCACTCCTGGGCATATATCTGGAGAAAACCATAATTTGAAAAGATACATGCACCCCAATGTTCATTGCAGCACTATTCACAATAGCCAAGACATGGAAGAAACCTAAGTGTCCATCGACAGATGAATGGATAAAGAAGATATGGTATATATACACAATGGAATACTACTCAGCCATAAAAGGAATGAAATAATGCCATTTGCAGCAACATGGATGTACCTAGAGATTATCACGCTAAGCAAAGTAAATCAGAACGAGAAAGACAAATACCATATGATATCACTTATATGTGGAATCTAAAATAAGACACAAATGAACTTAGCTACAAAACAGAAACAGACTCACAGACATAGAGAACAAACTTGTGGTTGCCAAGGGGGAGGGGTGTTTATATAGAATGGATAAACAACAAAGTCCTAGTGTATAGCACAGGGAACTATATTCAATATCCTGTAATAAACCATAATGGAAAAGAATATGAAAAAGAATGTATGAATATGTATAACTGACTCACTGTGCTGTACGGCAGAAATGAACACAACACTGTAAATCAACTATACTTCAATAAAATAAATGTAAAAAATAACATAAAATTAAATAAACAAATAAAAATAACATAAAATAAAATAAACAAACAACAACAAAAAAAGAAACCCCTTCTCCAGATTTGAATAACAACAGTAATACATTGTTCAGTTTGAGGAGGGGCTGTGAAGGGAGGGCTGAGGGCTGTTATAGGAGATGAATACTCACAGGCTATGTGTAATCTACTAATTTGAGTTTCTTTGGCAATCAATTCACTTCTTCAGTTACTTAATAAATTCATGGTCTCTTTGATTCCTGGATAGTCCTTGCCTCTGGAAACTGCAGTCTCCCTGCCCTTGGCTTTCAGTTTAAAGGCCTCTGCTTCTAGGTGGTTACAAATCAGAGCCTTGGGCAAGGAAGCACCACGCATAATGCGTTCTCTCCCTCTGGTCTGATCACTTTGCAGGTCCAAAAGCTTACGGGGAATTTGGGAAATCCTGACAGCTCAGGCTCATTTTTTGGCCCCATTTTATCTCCTGTTAAGCATCCACTGCCCTACCTCTGCTTGCTTTAGGGAGAGAATTTGGCTTTTTAGTCAACTGACACAGATTTCAGGCCCTAGCCAAAGTCGGTATCTTTTAGAAAAACTATTTTTGTGCCTCTCTCTCTTTTTTTTTTAATAGACCATTTTCAGCTCAGTCTTTTATCTTTCTTGTAAATTATCACCAAAGGTTTCACGAAGAAGCCAGCATGCTTCACAATCTAAATTTTCCCTAGTATTCCCCTAAATACTAACTTTGATAGACATGACATCAATATATCCCCAGGTGGAACAGGCAGCAGTTTGACTGACTTTTGCAAACACATAACAAGACCGCCAATTTTTGACTTACCCTTGACTATCCAAGACCCCAAAAGCAAGGAGCCTGGTTTTGAAAAAAGAATTTCAGTGTAATATGGTTCCTCCAGAAATACAGATGGAACTGCAGTGGTATCACCACTCTCTCCTGAGTCCCACCCAATGACGAGAAAGGGGTACCAGTGGTATAGCCCTGCCACTACAGAGAGTGGGGAAGAAACACGCCAGCTTAACTGACTGCTGAGGAAGCCGACACCTAAGCTGGCAGGACGCAGCCCCGAAGTTGGAGATGCCATACCCTCAAACCCTAGGAATTAGAGGCACCAGAGTCTCTGAAAGCTGGGACCATCTAGACAGCTGACAGCCATTGGTAATATCGGTTGAAGGAAACACTCAGGTCTCCAGATCATCTCTCCAACTTTTCCCAGCCTCTCTCATGCTCTAGCAGAAAACCGGAAGGTTATACTGGGGGCAGAGAAAGAGAAGGACTCTGAGCTCAGGTAAGCACTGTCCCCTGAAAGCCACAGATACGTGAAACTCTACAGAGGACTCTGAACAGCCCCAGAGCCCTCTCCCCTCACTAGCTCCTGAACACTGACGTCAGGCACACACCTACCCTGTGAACTGACAACCTGGGAGAAAAAGACCTATACATCCTGAAAGTTGAAGTCCCACAATTCCATGGCTCATCAATCATTTTTAAAGTTTCTGATTAGCTTTCCATGCCTCGCCCTTAGACTGTAATTTCAGCCAAAGACCATCAGACATTTGAGGAATGCCTCTAGAAAAACTGAGGCCCAAAGCAATCAAAATAAAATAGGAACCTAGAGGTGGCAAAGACAGTGGAGAATAAATCTTTAAAATTCTATTACAAATATCCTCAGAGAGATTTAAAAATAGGTATCACATCTATAAAATCGAAAAAGGTTATAAAAATATTTGGGAAACAAGTGTTCCCAGTGTCCTGATGTCCACAACAGAAAAGAATTCTCAAAAATTAAAATGTGATAGCACAAAGGAAAAAATTACTTTAAGGGTTGAAGGATAGAGTTAAGAAAATCCTCCAGAAAGGAAGTCAAGTCAAAAACTTGGGAAATAGGGGAGAAATCATAAGGAAATTAGGTAATCAATGCAGGAATTCTACTTCCAAATGACAGCTGCTCCAGAAAAAAAAGAAGAGAGAAAGTGGAGGAGAAAGAAATTAACAAACAAAAACAAAAACAAGATTTTTAAAGATTGTTCCAGATTTTGGAAGATGAATTTTCAAAGTAGGAGAACTCAATGCACATCATTGTGAAATATCAGAACACCAAGAACTACAATGTTCCAAGTGAGAAGATATAGGCAAATTCACAACACAGGCTCAGAAATGAAAATTTCCTCACATATCTCAATAGCAACAATGGGAACATGTTTTCCAAGCCAGAATCGATTGTAGCAGTAGAAGAAAATTTTATATACCATGAACCCGTTCTAAGGATGATACTAGAGGATTTGTTCCACCAAAACGAGGAAGTAAGCCTAGAAAAAGGGATCCAGAAAACAGGGGATTCAAGATAAGTGATAGGTCATGGGCATTGCTGGCAACATGGAAAACAAAGACTGCAGTATGAGCTGACAGCAAAATCCAGAAGAAATTTTTTCAAGAGAAAAACAAAACTGATCAATTATTTCATATATATGGATATATTGAAGAAAGATGCATATTTCTGTCAGAAGTGAGAATGAAGTAGGGACCGGTCATAGCAAACTGCTCAAATAAGAAATGAGACATTTATTAATTTCAGGAAGAACAAAATATTATATAATTATACTTCTTGGTTGACCTGTGAATAGTAGTTCTTATAATCCCAAACACTGACTTAATCATATTATAACAATATAATAATTTGATTTGTATACGTAAATTTAGGATGGAGGTATAATGCTAAAATCTTATCTTTCTTTTATACAAGTATACATATTGATTCGCTAGGGCTGTGTGAAATAATAGGGGAAAAAAGTATATAGATCGATCGATCGATCTATATCTATACATCTGCCCCTGGTCCTGGCAGAGCTCCTAAAACCCTTGTAATTTCCTAAGTGAAAAGAGCACTGGGAGCATCTTTTGTTCTAATATTTGGTCTTTGACGCTGGTTCCTGACGTAGAGCTTCTAAACCCCTTGGAATTCCCTGGGTGATGGGAGGGTCTTTTATTCTCATGAGCTCAGGATGGAGGCTGGTCACCAGAAAGACCAAGTCATGATTAGAAACTTGGAACTTTCCATCCTACCCTTCATCCTCCAGGAAGGAGAGAGGGACTGGAGATTGAGTCAATGATCAATCATATGCCTGCACGATAGTCTCCATAAAAATCCCGGAAGTATGGGGTTCCGAGGGCTTCCGGGTTGGTGAACACACCCATGTACTGGGAGGGCGATGTACCCCAACTCCACTGCGACAGAAGCTCCTGCTCCTGGTACCCTTCCAGACTTCACCCTATGTATATCTTCACCGGGCTGTCCATCTGTATCCTCGATCGTATCCTGTATTATATAATAAACTGGTAAATGTAAGTAAGTGTTTCCCTGATTTCTGGGAGCTGTTCAAGCAAATAATTGAATCCAAGGAGGGGGTTCATGGGAACCTCTGATTTGTAGCACAGGAGGAGTATATTTTTCCTACTCGGGCTGCCTTAATAAATACCGCAGACTTGGGGGGCTTAAACAACAGAAATTTATTCCCTCACGGTTCTGGAGGCTAGAAGTCCAAGATCAAGGTGTTGGCAGGGTTGGTTTTGTTCTGAAGCTTCTCTCCTCACCTTGTAGATGGCCATCTTCTTCCAGTGTCTTCACATGATCTTCCCCCTGCGAAAGTTCATGCCCTAATCTCTTCTTATAAGGACACCAGCCAGATTGAATTACGGCCCATCCTAATGGTATCACTTTAACTTAATTACCTCTTTAAAGACCCTCTCTCTAAATACAGTCACACTTTGAGGTACTGGGGTTAGGGTTTCAGTACATGAATTTTGGAAGGGCATAATTCATCCCAAAACAACCCATAGGTCAGTAGATAATAACTTAAAACTGAAAAATTATGTTATTAGAAACATGAAAGTAAATAGTAAAAGTTCAAATAATTTAAAGTAGTTGTCTCTGCAGAGTGAGGCGAACAGAGGATGGAAGTGAACTTTTTTGTTTTAAGTCTTACAGACCTAATTGTGTTTTTTAAAAGCACTATCTAAATACAGTAAAAATAAACATATCAGAGCTTTTCAATATAAAATAATTTTGAAAATATGAATAATAATTTTTAAATGTTATTACCAATTAGTCAAAACTTTCAGTTTATTACCAGGTGCTTGAGGGTGCAACAATTTATGACATTTAAAGCCTAAATAACTAAGGGAAATGGTGATAAACTAACCAGAATTCACAGTGTTTTAAAATGTCAAACACTTAGGTTTATTACTTTCCAGGCACCAATAATCTAAAGAAAGGCCACATTCATAAGACATCGTAAGCCTGATCACAGAAGAGATTATTCTACCACTGACACATACAAGGAGTACTTTTCTTTGTTTTCTATACATCTTTTGAAAAAAAACAAGAGTGAATTATGCAAGCCATTAATACCCTATCAAAGGGGACTCTATCCAAGGGGCTGGAGGAAATAAATCTAGAGAAGAGCATTACACCAATCCCCCTGTGATTTATAAAACTACGCTCCACAGGCAGCAGTTTAGTCAACTGGGACCATGGGGACCAGCCTAAACTGCCCCCACCTCGATGCCTTATTCCAGAAGTTAGAATTACCATGGAAATCTTTACCCCAGCTACAGCTAAAGGAGAGCTGGTGTGGGCAGTAAGTAGAGTCCTATTTACAGTGGTACCAGAGAACCAAAGACACAAGGCATAGAAAGAGAGGCCAGCGCTATTAGGACAAGCTGTTGTGCTGCTCAGTTGGCAAAGCCAGCAGTCAAGCACGTCCCTGGGGCCACAACACCACCCAAGCTGATCACTGAGGTCTGTGCAAACCATTGAATGACTGGTATAGCATTTATGCTAAATACACCATCACTTGGGACATGCCTTTGGTCAAGAACAGGCTTGGGTGAATCCAGAGACTTCTCAACCCCTTTCAACCTGCAAGCATTCCAGCAACAGTTTACCCCGAATACGGTTTCTACTCTATCCATTGGCATGGTCCCAAGGCTCTCCTGCTTATGTAGATGGCCCTCAATAAGCACGTGACACCTCCTGCCCCCCCCAGCCACCCCCAATTAGCAACAACCAGACCCCTCCCATGTCACCAAGATCCTCAGCCTCCATGGGATGGCAAGATGCCCAAGGGCCAATTCACACACTAGTTTTGAGTGGTGTTGGCTGTTGCTCTCTAAGGTCTTTCAGTTCCCTGAATACCTGTCCTCCCCGGACACCCACTAACCCATGGCAGAGCTGAGAAGCATCAACTAGGCACTCAAACAGTTATAAAGGCCTTACACCTATTGTAATATAGTTTCTTTCTTTCTTTCTCTTTTTTTTTTTTTTAGTGCCATCTTGATCCACTTTTGAGGTCCTGGCTAGAGGCCAGGCAGCTCTCATTCTTGCCCAGCTAATTAAGTCCACATCCCCAACCATTTCCCTTATCAGACTCTCACGCCATGGGCTCCAACACACCTGCCCTAATTGCTCAAAAGCCAGGTACCAGACCACTAAGGACAGACCCCATGCCCTGGAGCCTGCAGCATTGTTCGAATTATCAAATCCCCAAAGAACCCCTGACATCTAGCTAACCCCATCCCAGCTGTCATCCTGCAGCTCCAGCCTGCTGCTATTCTGTCCCTGGGAACAGCCTCTTTTGTGGCCCTGCCTGGCAGCCTGATTTTGTTGGGAGCTGTAAGCAACAAAGAGTTCTGCCTTCATCTATCCGAGGGTCAATGTGCTGTGTCCCACCGTCAAAAGAAACTTTAAATCTTACAAAACACCTACCCCAAAATCCACATCTTGCAGAATTTGCTTATAATGGCACGTTGTATCTTTCTACCCTGGATACAACTAGGGCTTCCACACTTGTCAATTTCTCATGCAAATCCCAGAACCACTGTTACTCCAAAAGCTTATCAGCAGCTGGAGGACGCTACAAGCTTCCCCAAAGCCCTCAGTACCATCCAGCACTGCAGGACTGCAAAAAGACAGGAGGCGCTTGACACCCAGATGGCCACCTCCTTCCCCCGCCCCCCCTGCAGCCCTGTCACCTTTCCTTTGCTAGTACCTGACGTTTACCTCAAGTCCTAACAGCACACAACTCTAAAGAGTTTAAATTAAAATCTAAAGCTCCAAAGAGTTATCACCTTAGGTTGATGATCTGCCAAGAAAGGACCTAAGTGTGGAAGCCGCCCTGCACTCTGGACCCAGAATTATAAACATGGACTCTCTGCAGAGAACCTCCTCTGCTGTTTCTGAGCTCAGCTGTCATACATGCAGTTATGGTCCTAAATATCAGCCTATGACCCAAAATGTGCTATGGCCCTGCATTTCCATTTCCTTTCCTCAAGCAGATGTTGTCAAATGCATGTTTACCCCTGTGTTACTGCTGGAACATTTAAACAGGCACTTTGCAAGTCAATGCATATTTTAGACACCAAGCAACCCCCTGTGCAAAATGTGAAGGGCCAGCAAGTGTGTTTCTTTGCAATCCCTTAAGTCACAACAGCAGTCTCCAAATTCTCACAGATCGAGCAGTACTTTCTCAAATGAGATGTCCTAAGAGGGCCTCTGCTAATGAAGGGACACTAAAGCCAGTAGCAGAGCAAGACACAACACCCACCTAAACCAAGAGAACATTTCAAAACAGTGCCATGCAGACTCTAAATTCTCGGGAGAAAGAGCCACATATCTAAACTTTGTCAGGCTCCACAAAGACGTCAAGAGGCAAATTAAACAGATTGTTAGAGTTTTATAGATGCCAAAAACGAAATCAAAAAGGTGAAGAGACTTTCCCAAGGTCACCAGTTAGCTGGTAGTAAAGCTAAAGCTAGAACTGGGATCCAAACTTTACAAGGCCTACAAGAGTCATATATACTCAGACCTTTGGTGCTTTTATGTATTATACAAAACTGTCAAGTATCTTTAAGTGTAACAAAATTTAAAACTGTGATATAAAAATTGGAGGAAATAAACCTGAAACATGAAAGAAAGTAATCGAATATATCAGATATGCTTAAAATTATGGATCTTCACAAATGGAGCCAATTGGATAATATTCAAAATTATTACTTGAGTACATTTTCCCCATTGTCTCTAGCCTACAATTCACTTAGTATACAAGGTTCCCTCCAAGTTCATTATCACTATGGAATTTTAAGCCACTGTTCTCTTCTTAGATCTTTTCTCTCTTACAATAATTTCAAACTAAATTAAGTATTTAAAAAACATAGTTCTATGTATATATTACCATATCTTAAGATGCATAATGAATACAGGAGGGAAAAGATTTTAACATAGAAAACCACTTCCTACTAACATTAAAGTCTGTCAATTTAAATGAAGTTCACAATGTCTTAAAAATTTTCTCAACCAATTTAAATGACAAAATTTAGCCCCTCAAAGAGTAACCCTTTTCTTCCAGACTCCACTCAGTCCCAATAGTTAATGTTAAATGTTTAAAATTATGTGAAAACATTACCTTACCTCAGAAAGCTCTGAAGGGGTATCATTTTTTATGAATTGCATTTGTAAAGCAGTATTTATTAAAAATCCTTCTTAGTGTCTAGCATTAAATAGTTAAACATAATGTGTCCTTTTATTTATGGTCAGCCCTCTAAATGTTGCATTTAAAAAGCAGTAAAATTATACTTCTTTTCATTAAATGTCTGAGAATGTTACCATACACACTATGATTTTACTAGTGAGTAAGTGATAGATGGAAATTTTCTCTAGATAATTAAAATCTAAAGCTCTGGGATTTAAATAAATTATCAGTCCTAAAATAGTATGTCCAAGCTATATACAGTAATAAAACAAAAATAATGTATTATTGATAGTTTCCTTGGGTTGCCATAACAAAGTACCACCAACTAGGTGGCTTAAACAACAGAAATTCATTGTCTTACTGTTCTAGAGTCTAGGAATCTGAATAAAGGTGTTGGCAGGGTTAGTTCCTTCTGAGGGCTGAGGGGGAATCTATTCCAGCCCCTTTTCCTAGTTTCTTGTGGCCTCAGTATTCCTTGGCTTGTAGATGATGTTCTCCCTGTGTCTTCACATCATTATCCCTCTGTATATGTCTGTGTTCAAATTTCCCCTTTCTATAAAGACATAGTCCTAATGTTTCATCTTAACCTGATCATCTGCAAAAAAAAAAACTGTATTTCCAAATAAGGTTCCATTCACAGGAACTGCGGATCAAGACTCCAATACATTCTTTGGAAGGGGACATCATTCAACCCATAGCAGGACTAACTATCCTGCTATGGATAGATACTATCCCTCAGCATTGTCAAGCAATTCCCCTAGAATTTCTTACTTTACTAAAATTACAATTAGTAAAGAGGAAGGGTACTTTATGCCCCTATCCTGAAGCTATATATAAGGCCCTCAACCCTACTGGTGAAGCAGATAGCCACACGATAACGTTTTTGAAGATGTCTAGAGAAGGAGTTTCGGCAACTTCTGCCAGCCCATTTGTGCTTAGCAACTGCCTCTGTCAGTTTCCTCCTGGAGTCTAGTTTTCTACCTTCTAGTGCTGCAAATCTCCATGGCTAGCATAAAGGCACAGGGGACTGATAAAGGATCCTTCATTTCTCAGTGTGGTTCATTTAAAGGAGTTGTCACCTTGTATCGTTTGTGAAAAGAAGTTATAATAAGAAAGAAGGCCCAATTTAAATCCACATGGTATTCATATAGCAAATATTTATTGAGTTCTTTTTATACCAGGCACTGTTCTTGGCATTGAATGAAATGGACAAAAATCCCTGCCCTTATGAAGCTTATTTTCTACTAAGGGAGTGGGGAGAAAATAAACTAGATGCAAAATATACAGCATGTTAGATGGTTATAAATGTTATACAAAATAAAGAAAAAAGGAAAATAGAAAGTGCCAGAAGTCAGCAGATTGCAACTTTAAATAGGTTCTTTAGAGAAGATGATGCCATGTAAAGAAGGGAAGGAGGTATGGGAACACAAGGTAGCAAAAACAAGTAACAGGGGCGAGCTGGTTCCTTACGTGGGCTGAAGGCAGAGGCGGATCAGTGGGTCAGGCCAGAACGGTGGCTTAGGTGGTCTGCTCACCTCCTTGGTGGTGTCATGTGCAAGGATCACGCACAATACCCTGCTTTTGTTCCTGACACCTCCCTCAGAAGTGGCAGCTAGTTTTGGGCCTTTTTGCATCGTATTCTTCATAATTTGCCCCGACTGCACATGCATTCAGTTATTTTTAGTCCCTTATAGTTTCTTTGTATTTTGTTGCTTGAGGAGACGTTTATCCAGGTTCAAGTGCAAGCACTCAGGTAAAGGGTTCCAGGTCCCAGCCTATCTCATAAGGAGTGATGGAAGGATGTACAGGCTGGAGATGCTGATTTGGACATGTAAAACGCAGACAGTATTTAAAGTCATGAGCCTAGATGAGACCACCAATGGGAGAAATAGAGGAGAGGTCCAAGGACTGAGCCTTGCAATGTGCCAATAAAAGGAGGTTGAAGAGGTGAAGGGGAACTAGCAGGGGAGACCGAAAAGAATCAACTGGGAGGCAGGAGGAAAGCCATAAGAGTATGGTGACCTGGAAGCCAAGTGAAGACAGTGATTCAAAACCGAGGACGTGATTGACTATGTCAACTGCACTGACATGGCCAGAGGAGAACTGGCAATTGGCCGATGGATCTAGCTAGACAGAGGTCATCAATGGCCTTAACAAAGCAATTTCAATGGAGTGGTAGAAAGAAAGACTGACTGTAGTGGCTTCATGAAAGAATGGAAGGAGTGGAATGGAGACAGTAAATTCAGGCAACACTTTTTAGGAGTTTTGCTATAATGCAGAAAAGAGAAGAAGAGCAGAAGCTTGAAAGACATGCTGAGTCAAGGGAGGGTTTCTTTTTTTCAATAGGTAAAATAAACAGCATTTTTATCTCTTGATGGAGATAACCAAACAGAGAGGGAAAATTGCTTATGCACGTCAGAAATTCCTGGAGTTCTTGAATAGACAAAGCATTAGAAACTACTAAATAGGCTGAGAGATTGGCTTGGTTTAGGTACTAAAGAGTTTGCCTATGATTGTTGTTACAAAAGCAGAGTATGTGAGTAGGTAGATGAGATGACGGGAATCTGGAAGTTCTTTTCTGATTGCTTCCATTTTTTTCTTTTTTTTCAGTTAAGTAGAAATAAAGTCATCAGCTAAGAATGAGGATGGGAGGAAAGGTATTAGGGGTTTGGGGGGAAAGGTATGAAAGTTGAGTAGGAAAGTAGAAATTGAATGGACTAGGGATGCATGGTACATGCACATCTGAGGTTCATGGTCATGACTTAAAGTGAAACTTATCGGTATGATTGTTTTTCCCTGGTCACATTCACCTGCATGGGTACAGATGCAGAGAAGTGAATATACCCAGGATTGTGGTTTTACCGAGCAAGTACAATGAAGTGACACAGGAGCCAAATATTGAGGCAAAGGGCAAGGGGAAAAAATACAATGACTGATCATGGAATTTACTCAAGAGTATTAGAGGGAAGGAAGGGCATGAGGCGGGTGAGAGACAGTGAACATATGGTGGTTGATGGATTGTTGTTCCTGAGAGGTTGAAGAATTACTGGAGTCATGTTACAGAGAAAATAAGTTGGAAACGTAGGACATGGTGATAAGAAAATGGGATTCTTAAAATTAAGATGCGGAGGAGTTGAAATTAACAGTAATAATGAGATCCAGGCTGGACCAGCTGAAGAAGACTAGAGGAAAAAATCATCATCAGAGGAGGAGGAGTGGCAATGGAAGTGAGAGGCAAGAATATAGAAAGAATCATCCTCATGGATACAGAGATCACCAGAAAACATGACAGCAGTAGTGTTGTAAAGAGAGACAGTGAGGTAGAGGCTCAGTCTTCAAGGATTGAAGAGAAATAATCTGGGGATAGGGAGACAACTTCACAACATGGGCAGATCATGAATGATTTAGTCTAAGAGCATGAGATTCAAAGTAGAGGATTTAAGAACATTTTTCCTTGGTATTTTATGTATTAAATAAGAAAGCCAAAAGAACACTGGCCTGTGTTTCTTTGCTTAAAGGTTGAATTTATTAGACAGAGTCAGAAAGAAAGTATACCAATTATCCATCATAGCCAGGAAGGCATGAAAAGAGTAATTGTGGAAAACAATAGGACTTGGACCAAGGAAATCATCCTTGCTGCATAGCCCAGCCCTAGGTAGGGGGCAAAAATCCACACTATAAAATCCAAAGACATGAGGCAAATGTTGGTCTGATCTGGACCAGCATCAATACCAAACCCGACCTACCATGATGGGCCTCGGCACAAAGGCAGCAGTCTCTGCAAAGAAGCAAACTCACCAAGGCATCAAAGGCTTTAGACCAGACTGATGCAAGACCCCACTCACAATGAGAAATTGGGGTCCCAGCATCTGTTCGCTGACTCGGGGATGCTGAGGGCCACCCAGAAGCCCTCCAACCAGCTGCAGGGCTGCGCTGGGGCTATTGGCCGCTGACAGTGTTGACCTCAGCTAAATGCCGTCCCGAACAGAAATAAGTAAGACACACTCTCCTGTCAGAGAAAACTTAAAATGGGAAATAGCACTGTGATAAATCTCACCCCAATCTCAAAGACAGCAAAGTTCATTTTCAAACCCTCTGTGTTTGTCAGTTTTCTGTACACATTTATGCCTCAACACAGTCTATTTCCATAACAACGCTGCTATGCACAATTGTGAGGAGTGTGGAAAACTTATTTGAAATGAATGTTGTCACATCTCAATGCAGACTTCAGGGTGGGAGACAATATAACACCAGAGGCATCGTGAAGCTTTGCGATCTCTTCCTCCAACAGTTCAATTTTGGGTCAAGAAACACACTCAAATGTACTTGGAGCTTTGAATAGGAAATAAACAACAATTTCAGAATCCAAATGGGGAAGAGCATAAGACAAGCAGCTTGCTAAGAAAACAGTGAGTAAAAGATCACAGTGTTCACTTCGGCATGAGAATGACTTTTCAGGACAAAATAAGGAGGATTTCACATGAAGCTGCATATTCATTCTCCAATACACAGGCCCAAGGCACTATGTCAGGGAGTGCTCTGACAGATTCTTTTTTTTTTTTTTTGAAAGGAGTCATTTGAGGAGTAACCGGAAACCCCACTGCCCTTAAAGCACTCAACGGCAAACCTCATCAGAAGCCCTAACCACAGACTCATATCTGATGTCCTCAGAGAACAAAGAAAAGCAATTTCTGGGGTAGCAATCATTTTTCCAGTGTTCAGAGAGCTCTAGTACTGGTAACTTTTCTGACTCCTAGCAAAGAGCTCTAGAAAGACCATTCTCAAGTTATGTACAGCCAAATCTTAAAATGTACCTGCAGAAGTCCTAACAAGTTTGATAAATATTGGCTCTGGTGTTGACATTGTACTGTTGAGGCTAAGCATAGACTTTTATTCTAATGTGCCTCAACAACAAAAAGCAATTAAAAGCTCAGGACAAGGAGCCCCTGGAACCCTCGTACACTGCTGGGGGGAATGGAAAATGTTGCAACAGCCTTGGGAGACAGTTTGGCAGTTCCTCAAAAGGTTACACATAGAATTACCATGTGACTCAGCAATTCTATTCCTAGGTATAGACCCAAGAGGAATGAAAACACAACACCCACACAAAAACTTGTACATAAATGCTCATGGCAGCATTATTCATAATGGCCAAAAACATGGAAACAACCTAAATGTCTACCAATTGATGAATGGATAAATAAACTGTGGTATATCCATACAGAGGAATATTATTCAGCAATAAAATAAAGTATCAGTATACACTACAACATAGGTGAGCCTTGAAAACACTGATAAATTAAAGAAGCTAGTTACAAAAAATTTCATATTTTCATTCCATTTATATGAAATGTCTAGAATTGGCAAATCTACAGAGACACAAAGTAGACTGGTGGTTGCCAGGTGCTGGGGGAGGTTGGAGGGAAATTGGGAGTGACTGCTAATGGGCACAGGGTTTCTTTTGGGGCTGATGAAAATGTTCTATTTGTGGTTATCGCTGTAAAACTCTGAATATACTAAAAATCATTGAGTCGTAAACTTGAAATGGATGAAATGTATGATGAGTGAACTATATCTCAGTAAAACTATTATTTTAAAAAGCTAAGGACAAATATTAAGCCAGAATTAACATCTTCCTTTATGAATATCTCTATACCAAATATTTTTCTTTGCCATCGTTAGAATTTGGAATTCACAGGTGACCAACATCTAAAGAGTGATTCTTTGTTATTTAAGAATGCCTGTCCATTTTTTCCATGTTGCTTTATATAGAATATAGAAAGTTGTGAAAAAAAGAGAAGAGGGGTAGGTGTGTTTGTTCCTATGAGGAGGAGAAATGTCCAGGAGCCAGAAAAGTAGCATCTGCTCCTGCTGCCTGTGACTAAAATTAAGCTCTAATTTAGCTTTCAACTAAAATTATCATAATTGAAATAAAACTAACAAACTAGATGTGACTTGCAATTTTCTCATCATTTAGGAGAGAAGAGGCCAAATGGTAACCTGAGGACAGTGGGCTTCTTCCCTGCAGGGTGACCTTATGGTTTTGGATGGACGAAGACCATTGATAGAACTGTACTTCTTCCCAGGTCCTCCCAATCCATGATAAATAAGTTGTATGGAGGAAACCAAAGGAGGCAATGGAGATGAGCACCTTGAAATTGCTTGGAACTTAGGGAATTTATGGGGGCTCTTTTCTTTATTTGACTGTTCTTCTTTGGTTCTTTCTTAAAGAGAGACTTTCACACACAATCACACACACACACACACCTGGGGGTGGGGGTGTGTGTGAGTGTATATAATCTTACACCTATAGTGGTCCACAAGTACTGATTTAAGAAAACAAAACAGCATTTACCGCAAATATGTGCTCCAAATATGTGTTTAATTCAAACTGTAAATATTAACACAATGATGATAATTTAAAAAATATAACCAGAAGCGAGCACTCCAGGGTTCTGGGAAGAAGCCAAGTGCTGAAGTATGTCTGGTTTGCTCCATAATAATGTCAACTCCTGTCTTTCTCACAAAAGGAAAAAAGGGAACATGGTCTTGTTATAAAGAAAACCCACTGACTTCATGCACAACTTGGGAGAAGTCACATCTCCGTTGGGTATCTATTTTACCTATTCAAAGGACTAGCAAGCTTCTACTGAAAATACAGAGGAATAGAAATATCCTCAGCTGAAAGGTACCAAGTCTGAGAAAATACATATAATTGTATGATTAACACAAACAGTCCTTTATAAACAAAATGGCATTTTCATTTGTAATATTGGCTGACAAGGAGAATCAAGTAAAAAGAAAAGATATTAATGTATACAAATGGGGAAATTACATTCCATATTATATAAAGCAGTGATTTCACCATGAGCTTTGACACATTCTGTATAGAAAGATTTATCGGATTTTTCTCATTTTAGATCTCTGAAAGGGGATCTTATCAAAAACGAAATGTAAATGGTGGCAGTTATTGTTCTGAATGTAAAGATAGTGTTTAAAAGCATATTCTTGCACTTCAAGTAATAGATTCCTAGCTATCAGGTTAAATAATGTGTTATGTTTATCCTTATTTATTCTGCAACTATTAATAATAATTGGCTATATTTTAGCTTTTCTATTTCCACAGAAATGATGATGGTCTGCTTCTTTCTGTTTCTCTGTAATGGCTTGGGTCGTAACCAACCAATATCAGTTGTCAAGATCTTAGAGAAATATGTCTGAACCTCCCAAGAATAATTAATCTAAATCCTTTGTGCAGACACTGGGTGTAGTATGATATGAGTCACTGATTTTCTCCTCTACAGTTGATATATTTAGCAAGAAGAAAGACTTTTTGTTTAGTAGCAACGGTACTTTATTTTTTCCCAAGGTCAAATACATTTAGGTAAGATTTGTTCATCCACAGATGGACCTAATGCCAGCCTTTGGAAATTTAAGAATTTCTGATACAGTCTGCTTTGTTGATATAGGTGTGTTGGTGCATTTTATGTGTTTTATGCTTCTGTTGTCTAATTTATGTATTTTGTATACTTTGAAGTACAGCATACATACAAAAGAGTATGAAATGTATAAATGTAATTGTATAGTTTAAGAAACAGTAATAAAATAAAATACTTGCATCTGACTCTCAGACCAATAAGTAGAATATTCCCATACATTCCCAAATTATATTTACTACTTTTGTATGTAACCTTAAACAATTCATAGTTTGGTTTTACCTATTTTTATACTTTACTTAAATTGAATAATACTAAATATATTCTCTTCTGAGATTTGTTTCTTTCACAGTATGTTTTTGAAATTCATCCATGTTGATGAATATAGCTATTGTTCATGATGTTGGTTTATTTTTCACACAAATATCTACCCCTTCCAAAGACATATAGACTGATTTGCCTCTTTGGAATAGAATAAGCATTAGATGAATGGGCCTAGTCTGTTGAGTGACATAATTTCAAAGACAGGAAGTATATAATTCTCCATTTCTTTCTTTCTTCCTCTTCCTCTGCCCACCCTCAGATTCCCCCTCCCCCCCCCAAAAAAAAGCCACTTTTGCAGTGCTATTCCAGTTTTTTGGGGTTTTTTTATTCTTTTTTTTTTTTTTTAATTCCAGTTTTTATCTTGGAAAGTTTAGAACCAAAAAAAAGGTACAGCACCAGGATTCAGAAAACAGGTAGTCAACTGAGAAAATGCTGAAAACATTTTTGCTGCATAGCTCTTTTCTTCTGCTCAATCATGCCGCCAGAAATAGCTAGCAACAGCTGCATCTTGCCACCTGGGTTCTTACCTCCTAGTGACCACATAGCTAAAGGAGGGCTTGCAAGAAAGCACAAAGCTAGCCTCGAGCTGCTAGAAGATAGGTTTGAGTTGTTAGGGCAGAAGTGAATGAAAATGCTATCATCTTAACAGCTGCTCCAGAGATTTGGGTTTAGAAAAATACATTGGTAGTTTACTTGATGGATTAGTTAGAACCTGAGAGTGTGGATCTACAGAAGTAAAGGGGAATTTTTTTCTACTACTTAGCATTAGAAACAACCAGAAATTTGGGGCATTAGAAGAGTTGGGGAAAAGAGAGAAGCCAGAATGTTGATGTAAGTTTGCAGCCACATTTGGGGTGCAGGTAATCAGGAAACTTACTCCTGATGATGGGATATATGAGTGATTTTTAAGAAAAGATATGGAAAATAATAAAGTTTAACTGATTTAACTTCATTTTTAAAATAACGTTAAAATAATAAATTGCCTCGCATTGCTGGATACAAATCTCCCAGTCTCTAGTAAAGTGTACTGTAGACAATAACTGCCTTTATGTGAGTGTGTTTCCTTGTAGAAATTAAGAGAATGAATTTCATATCTGGATTGATGTGGGGAGAACAAAAGCAGCAAGTATGGCATGTTAATAGGACCCATCAACAGATAAACCTGTGAGAACAGGAAACTGAAGACAGAGGTGAACTGGAGAACCACACTTCTACTCCAACCTGGGAAAGGCAAACAGCTTGGGGAGGGTTTTGGACATATGCTCAGTGTGCGGTGGTGATTCAAGCCCATCTTACCTACGATTCAAGAGGCAAGGTGGCTCCAACCATCTGACAGGGTAGGACAAGAATATATTAACCTCCTTCTGGTTTCTATCTGGGAACACCATAAAATTAGAGAATAAAGCAAGACCATGAACCATAATGTGCTATTTCTGTGACATAAGGGTAAGAAGGTAATAGGAGTTCAGAAATGAAATACATCAGCAAGGAGTAGAGTATTTGAAACCATCATGTGGGACATGAAATTTGTACCAGACTTGGGAAGAATCTATGGCATTTAGGAAGATGGGGGGCAGAAAGAGGGAAGACCTTGTTGGAGGGAAGTGGGGAAGAATTGCATGAGCTAAAATATATAAATGAGAATTGACTACAACTGAATGAAAACAGTGCTAAATGAAGGTATAAATAATATGGGGAAAGTCAGAGAAAGGATGGTTAATTTTGTCTGATGCTGAAAAGCTCAGCATCTATTAAAAAAAAATCCTTATTCTTAAAGTCTCTAAAGCTTCCTCTTTAGAGACTTTAAGAATAAGGATTTTTTTTAATAGATCTTTATTGGAGTATAACTGCTTCACAATACCGTGTTAGTTTCTGTTGCAAAACAAAGCAAATCAGCCATATGCACACACGTGTCACCATATCCCCTCCCTCTTGAGCTTCCCTCCCATCCTCCCTATCCCACCCCTCTAGGTCATTGCAAAGCACCAAGCTCATCTACCTGTGCTATGCTACTGCTTCCCGCCAGCCAACTATTTTACATTCGGTAGTGTATATATGTCGATGCTACTCTCACTTCGCCCCAGCTTCCCCCTCCCACCCCATGTCATCAAGTCCATTCTCTATGCCTACCTCTTTATTCCTGCCCTGCAACTAGGTTCAACAGTACATTTTTTTTTTGTATTCCATATATATGCGTTAGCATGCGGTATTTGTTTTTCTCTTTCTGACTTACTTCACTCTGTATGACAGACTCTAGGTCCATCCACCTCACTACAAACAACCCAATTTCGTTTCTTTTTATGGCTGAGTAATATTCCATTGCATATATGTGCCACATCTGCTTTATCCATTCATCTGTCGATGGACATTTAGGTTGGTCCCATGTCCTGGCTATGTAAATGGTGCTACAATGAATATTGTGGTGCATGTCTCTTTTTGAATTATGGTTTTCTCAGGGTATATGCCCACTAGTGGGATTGCTGGGTCATATGGTAGTTCTATTTTTAGTTTTTTAAGGAACCTCCATACTGTTTTCCATAGTGGTTGTATCAATTTACATTCCCACCAACAGTGTAGGAGGGTTCCCTTTTCACCACAACCTTTCCAGCATTTATTGTTTCTAGCTTTTTTGATAATGGTCATTCTGACTGGTGTGAGGTGATACCTCATTGTATTTTAGATTTGCATTTCTCTAATAATTAGTGATGTTGAACATCCTTTCAGGTGCCTCTTGGCCATCTGTATGTCTTCTTTGGTGAAATGTCTATTTAGGTCTTGTGCCTATATTTTAAATGGATTGTTTGTTTTCTTGATATTGAGCTCCATGAGTTGTTTGTATATTTTGGACATTAATCCTTTGTTTGTTGTTTCATTTGCAAATATTTTCTCCCATTCTGAGGGTTGTCTTTTTGTCTTGTTTTTGGTTTCCTTTGCTGTGCAAAAGCTTTCAACTTTAATTAAGTCCAATTTGTTTATTTTTGTTTTTATTTCTGTTACTCTAGGAGGTGGATCAAAAAAGATCTTGTTGTGCTTTACATAAAAGAGTGTTTTTCCTCTAAAAGTTTTATAGTGTCTGATCTTACATTTAAGTCTTTAATCCATTTTGAGTTTACTTTTGTGTATGGTGTTAGGGAGTTTCCTACTTTCATTCTTTTACATGTAGCTGTACAGTTTTCCCAGCACCACTTATTGAAGAGGCTGTCTTATCTCCACTGTATGTTCTTGCTTCCTTCGTTGTCAATTAGGTGTCCATATGTGCATGGGTTTATCTCTGGGCTTTCTATCCTGTACCATTGATCTATATTTCTGTTTTTGTGCCAGTACCATACTGTCTTCATTACTGTAGCTTTGTGGTATAGTTTGAAGTTGGGGAGCCTGATTCCTCCAATTCTGTTTTTCTTTCTCAAGATTGTTTGGCTATTCGGGATCTTTTGTGTTTCCATATGAATTGTAAGATTTTTCATTCTAATTCTGTGAAGAATGCCATTGGTAGTTTGATAGGGACTGCTATGAATCTGTAGATTGCATTGGGTAGCATAGTCATTTTCACAATATTGATTCTTCCAATCCAAGAACATGGTATATTCCTCCATCTGTTTATGTCATCTTTGATTTCTTTCATCAGTGTTTTATAGTTTTCTGAGTACAAGTCCTTTGCCTCCTTAGGCAGGTTTATTCCTAGGTATTTTATTCTTTTTGTTGCAATGGTAAATGGGAGTGTTTCCTTAATTTCTCCTTCTGATTTTTCGTTGTTGGTGTATAGGAATGCCAGAGATTTCTGTGCGTTAATTTTGTATCCTGCAACCTTACCAAATTCATTGATTAGTTCTAGTAGTTTTCTGGTGGCGTCTTTAGGATTTTCCATGTATAGTATCATGTCATCAGCAAATAGTGACAGTTTTACTTCTTCTTTTCCAATTTGTATTCCTTTTATTTCTTTTTCTTCTCTGCTTGCTGTGGCTAGGACTTCCAAAACTATGTTGAATAACAGTAGTGAGAGTGGACATCCTTGTCTTGTTCCTGATCCTAGTGGAGATGCTTTCAGTTTTTCACCATTGAGTATGATGCTTGCTGTGGGTTTGTCATATATGGTCTTTATTATGTTGAGGTAGGTTCCCTCTATGCCCATTTTCTGGAGAGTTATTATCATAAATGAGTGTTGAATTTTGTCAAAAGCTTTTTCTGCATCTATTGAGATGCTCATATGGTTTTTATTCCTTAATTTGTTAATGTGGTGTATCACATTGATTGATTTGCATATATTGAAGAATCCTTGCATCCCTGGGATAAATCCCACATGATCATGGTGTATGATCCTTTTAATGTGCTGTTGGATTCTGTTTGCTAGTATTTTGTTCAAGATTTTTGCATCTACGTTCATCAGTGATATTGGTCTACAATTTTCTTTTTTGTGATATCTTTTTCTGGTTTTGTTATCAGAGTGATGGTGGCTTTGTAGAATGAATTTGGGAGTGTTTCTCCCTCTGCAATTTTTTGGAAGAGTTTGAGAATGATCGGTGTTAGCTTTTCTCTAAATGTTTGATAGAATTCACCTGTGAAGCCATCTGGTCCTGGACTTTTGTTTGTTGGAAGATTTTTAATTACGGTTTCAATTTCATTACTTGTGATAGGTCTGTTTATATTTTCTAATTCTTCCTGGTTCAGTCTTGGAAAATTGTACCTTTCCAAGAATTTGTCCATTTCTTCATGGTTGTCCATTTTATTGGCATACAGTTGTTTGTAGTAGTCTCTTATAATCCTTTGTATTTCTGCAGTGTCAGTTGTGATTTCTCATGTTTCATTTCTGATTTTATTGATTTGCGTCCTCTCCCTTTTTTTCTTGATGAGTCTGGCTAAGGGTTTATCAATTTTGTTTATCTTCTTAAAGAACCAGCTTTTAGTTGTATTGATCTTTGCTACTATTTTCTTCATTTCTATTTCATTTATTTCTGCTCTGATCTTTATGATTTCTTTCCTTCTACTGACTTTGGGTTTTCTTTGCTCTTCTTTCTCTAGTTGTTTTAAGTGTAGGGTTAGATTGTTTATTTGAGATGTTTCTTGTTTCATGAGGTAGGATTGTATTGCTATAAACTTCCCTCTTAGAACTGCTTTTGCTGCATCCCATAGGTTTTGGGTCATCGTGTTTTTGTTGTCATTTGTTTCTATGTATTTTTTTATTTCTTCTTTGATTTCTTCAGTGATCTCTTGGTTATTTATTAGCGCACTGTTTAGCCTCCATGTATTTGTGTTTTTTACAGTTTTTTTCCTGTAATTGATTTCCGATCTCATAGCATTGTGGTCAGAAAAGATGCTTGATAAGATTTCAATTTTCTTAAATTTTCCAAGGCTTGATTTGTGACCCAAGATGTGATCTATCCTGGAGAATGTTCCATGCGCACTCGAGAAGAAAGTGTATTCTGCCACTTTTGGGTGGAATGTTCTATAAATATCAATTAGATCTATCTGGTCTATTGTGTCATTTAAAGCTTGTGTTTCCTTATTTATTTTCTGTTTGGATGATCTGTCCATTGGTGTAAGTAGGATGTTAAAGTCCCCTACTATTATTGTGTTACTGTCGATTTCTCCTTTCATTATTGTTAGCATTTGCCTTATGTATTGAGGTGCTCCTATGTTGGGTGCATAAACATTTATAATTGTTATATCTTCTTCTTGGGTTGATCCTTTGATCATTATGTAGTGTCCCTCCTTATCTCTTGTAACAGTCTTTATTTTAAAGTCTATTTTATCTGACACAAGTATTGCTACTCCAACTTTCTTTTGATTTCCATTTGCATGGAATATCTTTTTCCATCCCTTCACTTTCAGTCTGTATGTGTCCATAGGTCTGAAGTGGGTCTCTTGTAGACAGCATATATATGGGTCTTGTTTTTGTATCCATTCAGCCAGTCTGTGTCTTTTGGTTGGGGCATTTAATCCACTTACATTCAAGGTTACTATCAATATGTATGTTCCTATTACCATTTTCTTAATTGTTTTGGGTTTGTTTTTGTGTGTGTTTTTCTTCTCTTGTGTTTCCCGCTTAGAGAAGTTTCTTTAGCATTTGTTGTAAAGCTGGTTTGGTGGTGCTGAATTCTCTTAGCTTTTGTTTGTCTGAAAAGCTTTTGACTTCTCCATCGAGTCTGAATGAGATCCTTGCTGGGTAGAGTAATCTTGGTTGTAGGTTTTTCTCTTTCATTACTTTAAGTATATCCTGCCACTCCCTTCTGGCCTGCAGAGTTTCCACTGAAAAATCAGCTGATAACCTTATGGGGATTCCTTTGTATGTTATGTTTTGTTTTTCCCTTACTGCTTTTAATATTTTTTCTTTGAATTTAATTTTTGTTAGTTTGATTAATATGTGTCTTGGTGTGTTTTTCCTAGGGTTTATCCTGTATGGGACCCTCTGTGCTTCCTGGACTTGGGTGACTATTTCCTTTCCCATGTTAGGGAAGTTTTCCACTATAATCTCTTCAAATATTTTCTCAGACCCTTTCTTTTTCTCTTCTTCTTCTGGGACCCCTACAATTCGAATATTGGTGCATTTAGTGTTGTCCCAGAGGTCTCTGAGATTGTCTTCAATTATTTTCATTCTTTTTTCTTTATTCTGCTTCTCAGCAGTTATTTCCACCATTTTGTCTTCCAGCTCACTTATTCGTTCTTCTGCCTTCGTTATTCTGTTATTGATTCCTTCTAGTGTATTTTTCATTTCAGTTATTGTGTTGTTCATCTCTGTTTGTTTGTTCTTTAGTTCTTCTAGATCTTTGTTAAACATTTCTTGTATTTTCTCAATCTGTGCTACCATTCTATTTCCGAGATTCTGGGTCATCTTTACTATTATTATTCTGAATTCTTTTTCAGGTAGATTGCCTATTTCCTCTTCATTTATTTCGTCTTGTGGGTTTTAACCTTCCTCCTTCATCTGTGACATATTTTTTTGCTGTCTCTATTTTTTTTTTTATGAGTGGGATTGTGTTCCTGTTTTACTGGTTGTTTGGCCTGAGGCTTCCAACACTGGAGTTTGTAGGCTATTGGGTAGTTGGGTCTTGGTGCTGAGATGAGGAACTCTGTGAGACCTCACTCCAATGAATATTGCCTGGGCTCTGAGGTTCTCTGTTAGTCCAGTGGTTTGGACTTGGAACTCCCACAGCAGGAGCTTCCGCCCGACCCCAGGCTCGCAAATCAAGATCCCACAAGCCACATGGGGTGGCAAGAACAAAAACAAAAAAAGAACAATAACAAAGTAAAACATAAAATTAGACTAGGAAACTAACAGATATGTTAGAAAGAATGTAAAACTAAAAATACAGATGAATCAACAACCAGAAGGTAAATCAGTACCACAATAGTAAAAAAGAGGAGGAGGGAAAAGAAAAAAAAAAGGGGGGGGGGGGGAAGACCTGTGGAGAGTGGGGCCTAAGCAAGGGTGAGGTTTGGGGGTGGGCGAGGCCAATGCTCAGGACCCACAGGGCTGGAAAAGGCCCTGGGGGCTTTGCGGGGGGGGGGGGCTTAGGCTCAAGGAACAGAAGAGGCCCAGGCGTGCCCCCCACCCCTGGTCTCAGAGGGCAGGGGACCTCACCTGGGAGCCCAGCAAGCTTCCTGGGCTCGAGTGGGGGGGGCAAACGCCCTCTCCTCTCTGGCTCCTCCTGTCTGGGGTCTGGGAGGACCCCTCCCACCTGCCTCTCCTGATCTCTCTGGTCTCCCTCCTATGCCCCCAAGGACCCATGCAGCCTGGAGGGGGCTTGGAGGGCAGGGGATCGACCCGGAAGCTCAGCAGCATCCCCGGCCCGAGTGGGCCAGGCGATCGCCCTCCTCTCCTCTCCCTCTCTTCTCGGAGAGTCCCTCCCACCTGCCTCTTCTGATCTCCCCGGCCTCAGGGGTGCCGATCTTGTCTGACCTCCACTTCTCCTCCCCCCTCGGTCCCCCTATGTCCTAGCGGTTCACTCTGGGGTTCCTCCCATCTCCTTGGGGGTCAGAGTCCCCCAACAGCGGCCAGCAGGCACCCTAGTTGTGGGGAGATGCTAACTCTGTGTCTTCCCACACCCCGAATGATAAGGATTTAAATGGGCAGATAATGGAGGAGAATTTCTGTTTCTCACAAGACAGCAGATAAAATAAACTTCCTAAAAATGTTAAATACAATTATTTTTTAAAAATCTATTCTAGTCCATGGCTGAGCTTACAAGACCATAAGAAAATAAAGGAAATCCTAAAAAGATAACAGAAAGAAAGTACAAGAATCCAAGGTGGCAAGCAGTCCCTCAATCCAGCAACTCCCTAAGGCACTTGCCAATTCCCAGTAATCCAGATAGAAAGCAATCTATAGGCAAACACTACCCAAAAGGAAAGTGATATTGCTGTTTATATTAACTTAAAATGCATTTACATTCAAAGGCAATAAGAATTTTTAGTGAAAAATAATAGAAATACCTAATGCTAAAAGATTCAGTCCTCCAGGAAGATGTAATAATTCTGAACTTGTATACAGATAATAATAAAAATTCCAAATAAATAAAGCAAAATTTGACAGAACTAATAAGCAAACTTGAAAGACTCACTATAATATTTGGAGATTTTTTAACAGAGAGCTTTCAGTAACTATCTGATGACAGAGGACAACAACAGCAACAAGTAAACTAAAAGAGATATAAAACAACTTGAGGGCTTCCCTGGTGGCACAGTGGTTAAGAATCCGCCTGTCAATGCAGGGGACACGGGTTCGAGCCCTGGTCCGGGAGGATCCCACATGCCACGGAGCAACTAAGCCCATGCACCACAACTACTGAGCCCATGTGCCACAACTACTGAAGCCCGCGCACCTAGAGCCCATGCTCTGCAACAAGAGAAGCCACTACAATGAGAAGCTCATGCACCGCAATGAAGAGGAGCCCCCGCTCACTGTTACTAGAGAAAGCCCACGCACAGCAACAAAGACCCAACGCAGGCAAAAAAAAAAAAAACAACTTGAACGGAATTAACAACCAATATAAATTATAGTTATAATTTATACACATACTTTCACCTGTGGCACATTTATGAATATTGACCATACAGCAGACCATAAAACACGTCCATACATATTTCAAATGATAGATATCATACGTATCACATACTCTCACCATAATGATTCAGTCAAGTGAGAAACAAAGAAAATTAGATTAAAATATCACGATTGGTGATTTTTTAAATATATATATATAAATAACTCATGGGTCAAATAATGAACCATCATGGAAATTGGAAAATGTTACATTATCAAATCCTGGGAAGCCCACGGAATTCCCTGGTGGTCCAATGGTTAAGACTCTGCACTTTCACTGCCAAGGGCCCGGGTTCAATCCCTGGTCAGGGAACTAAAATCCCACAAGCCGTGTGGAGCAGCCAAAAAAAAAAAAAACCTGGAAAATGCAACTAAATCATTACTTAGAAAGAAATGTGTAAACTTAAACGTTTGTATTTGAAAAGAAAGGCTGAACATTATTGGGCTAAGCATCAATTTAAGAATTTAGAAGCTTAACAAGAAAAATTCCAAAGAAGCTGAAAGGCAGCATTGGGTCAGATTCTGCAGTGCTGCTATGGAACATGAGTCTACTGTCCAGCTAATGTAGAGTCTGTGCACTTTTTAGGAAAGAACAGGTATTGTATTCATTAGGAAAATTTGTGTTGTATATGACAAAAAAAAAAATTCAAAGTGGATTAAACAAAAAAGGAACTTAGTGGCTGATGAAAACGAAAAAGCTAACAGAGATTTACTTAGGAGTTCAAACAATGTCCCCAGAACCCACTCTCTCTCCATCTCGAAACCCACCCTTCTCCACATTGGATCTATTCTCAAGCTTCTGTTGGTGGCTAGACTGTTGCCAGGAGCTACAGACCCACATCTTCTGTGGATTTACCCAGCCCCAGAAAAAGTGCATTGCCGTCTCATGTGCCATCTCTGAATCAATTTCTCTGCACAGGACATTACAAAATGTTCTATTTGTGTAGGCCTGAATCATGTCCACCTCAAATATATGATATATGTGCAGAAGAGTCTGGTTTCTCAAAGGAAATCTAGTTTACTTTTACAAGACGAGGGACAAACACCTTCTAGCCAAAAAATGAACAACCATTTCAATCTGCTCTCAACCCGTGTTTCCTGGGACAAGTCTGGTGGTAGAGGCAGAGGGGGGTTCAGCCCGTAGCACCCCTGCTCTGGCTAACACCATCTCCTACCTGCCCTCTTCAGTTAAGACTTCCAGAAAGTGTCTCCCCCCATCCCCACCCAGCCAAGTGCCGAAGTTTAAATTTCATGTGCTTTGATGACTTGATATATGTACACTGCCGCTCCACTGTTCCAGAGGCTGTGGGCAGTGAAATGAGAGGGCAGAAATGAAAGAGCACATAGGATATCAACGTTACCAAGGTGCTTCATTAAGCCTTATAAATCTGTCTTCCCTGATGACACTCTGACAATGGGGTGGAGTTCCACCAAGCGCTTCCCTGGCCATGTAGATACTTACATTCCTTTTACAAATATGGTACATAATATGGTGGCATTTTACAGTTTAACGTCAAATTCATTCATTAGGATACTTTTTGTTCATTTGTCCTCTCGGTTTCATTAGAGTTATCTGGACCCGAGGTAATAATATTTTTGAATTTCCACTTATAAATCTGATTCCATGATTTTGAGAGGGCTTTCCTGTTTTTTTTGTTTTTGGTGGGCACTGGTCAGAGGGATCCATTCGACTTATACTGGGAAGGTGGGAAGGGCAGGTACAGCACAAAGCAACATAATATTTGCTGGGAACTCTCTAGCTTCCAAAAAAACAAAAATATTTTAAAAATTAAACTATAGTTAAATGAATATCCAGGGTAACCCTGTAAGGGAAAAAAGACAGGAAGAACTCTAAAAAGTGTTCATGCAATGTTGAAGGATGTGGAGCGGGTCCTTGCTAATTGTATGGATAATACGGGAACCTCTCATTTCATCATTGGCTGGTAAAGTTAACTTACTTTGTCCAGCCCATCTATTTTCTGAATTCTTGCAACTTCCAAACTGCGCCCCAAAAGTTGGGACATCCCTTCAGCCTGATGCAAACCTAGGACTTTTAGGCAAAGGATAGATTCATTGACAATGGAAGCATAGGGTTCTCAAAACACAGTGACAAATAAAATTTTGTTTCGATGATGTTTAAATTATTCTAATGTCATTGAAGAAGATTCCTCCTCTGTTTGGTTACATGTATATGTATATATATGTATATGCATACATGTTTGTGTATAAGTACATGTTTGTGTTTATTTTCAAATATTTAAAGAAAAATAATTAGCCTGACAAAATGCAAAGAACAACTTCTAGGGGAAAGACCTTCTAAGACAAAGACCTAGTCACTATATATATTTTTTGGTGGCAAGAGACTTATAAACAACAAAAATTTATTTCTCACAGTTCTGGAGGCCAGAAGTTCAAGATCAGAGGGCCAGCATACCCAGTTCTGGTAAAGGCCCTGTTTTGGGTTACAGACTGACAACTTTTCTCTGTGCCCTTACATGGTAGAAGGGGTATATTTTTTAATAAGACCTGAAGAGCAGATTTTAAAATACAGATTTTAATAGCCAAAAGAAAAAAATTAAATCCTATAAGATTCAGCACCTAGGGGGACTTCCCTGGTGGTCCAGTGGGTAAGACTTTGCCTTCCAATGCAGGGGGTGTGGGTTCGATCCCTAGTGTGGGAGCTAAGATCCCACATGCCTCTGTGGCCAAAAAACATAAAACAGAAGCAATATTGTAACACATTCAATAAAGACTTTAAGAAAAAAGATTCACCACGCAGGAATAATCACTATAGATCTTTTGAGGATATCTTCCTTGTCTTTACACATTTAGACACATATTTCATTTATGTGAAGTATATTTAATTATATACTATATACCTACTGTACATAAGCCTTGTAACATACTTTCCCACTTAATATTTTTAGCTGTTGATTTTCTCTACCAATATTCCTCTGGTTTAAAGTCTCTTCTTATGGTTAAAAGTAAGGGCATTAGGGGCTTCCCTGGTGGCACAGTGGTTAAGAATCCGCCTGCCAATGCAGGGGACACAGGTTCGAGCCCTGGTCCAGGAAGATCCCACATGCTGTGGCGCAACTAATCCCATGTGCCACAACTACTGAGCCTGCGCTCTAGAGCCTGTGAGCCACAACTGCTGAGCCCGTGTGCCACAACTACTGAAGCCCACGTGCCTAGAGCCCGTGCTCCGCAACAAGAGAAGCCACTACGATGAAAAGCCCGCACACCACAATGAAGAGTAGCCCCCACTCGCCACAACTAGAGAAAGCCTGCACACAGCAACAAAGACCCAACACAGCCAAAAATAAAATTAAATTAAATTAAATTAAAAAAAAAAAGTAAGGGCATTAATGTGTTTTTAAACTTTAAAACATTGAATGCAGTGTTGAACAGGAACATATGTTTTAAATTTTTTATCAAAATTTAATTCAATGATAAAGCACAGAGAGAACATGTGATAGCTGACAAAATCTGGACTGTTCACCAAAACAACTACTCTTTTAACTCAGTCATTTTTAATCTTGTTTAATGTTCACCAAAACAGCTACTCTTTTAACTCAGTCATTTTTAATCTTGTTTAAGTCACAGACTTCTTTAAGAATCTAATAAAAGCTTTGATCCTCTCTGCAGAAAAATGGACATGAATGCAACGTTTGCAAATGATTTCAAAGAGTTTCTATTAATATTAAACCCATCCGTAGAGCCCCAGTGGACCACAGAACTTGGCTTAAGTACCCTGATATTTTTGAAAGTTTTGCTGCTAAAGAAACTAACCTTACTCAGAAGAGGAATTCAATTAAATGTTTCTAGTAAACAAATTAGCACCAACCTCTTAAAATATTATATTTGCATTCTTATCACAATAAAAATGAAGACTCCTATCATTTTGATCATCACTGATGTTTACTATCATCTTCCAGTTAAACAGTATTTATCGAGCATGATCTATGTGCCATGCTCAGCATGGAAGCAAACAGATGCTAAAATAAATGCCCTCTCCCTCCAAAATGTATGACTAAGTGAGAAAAAGAAATAATGAAAACCAGAAGGTGATAAATGCTAAGTTAAGAGTAGATCAAAGTACTGTGGCATCCCAGTGCTTAACCTAGAACAATATAAGAATAAAATTTGAGGAAAGTAAGTATTTGCAAACCATGCGAAGTATATATTTGATCAGAAAATTCACTTAGAAAATATTTTAAATCAGTTTTTCACGGTGGAAGGCAGTGTAAATATTTTGTACAAACAGAAGAGAAACATGCCAAATATAATTTTTCTTTCTTTCCCTCTAGACAAAGGTTAATTTTCCTAATCTTCCCAGGAAATTCTTAAATTCCTATCAGTAAAACTCTCCTCCGTCAACATGTGTATGCAATTTCCCCATTGTAACAGGCTACATCATGCGAGCCACAAGACAGCAAATTGTCATGGACAGAATCTTTGCTTCCCAGAATAGCATGCATATTTATGAAGCTGTGAACTTGAAAAGAACCAGCTAATCTTAACCAAACACGGCTGTTGAAAGGGGTTCTTGCTGGATCCCCGAATTAAGAGTGTACAGGAAGAAAGGACTAGAACGGAATGGAAACGGAAACAAGAATGAAAATGGCACCTGAGAAATTACTTTCACCCCCAACTTCCCAGAGTTAATAACACAGACTTAAATAAGTCTTGCTATCTTTTACGTAAGTCTGATGCAATACCTACTAGTTAATTATAGAGAAGAGGAAATAATGTTGATTATTTTGATGATCTTTATTTCTAATTTTTAGACTGTCTACAACTCAGGGGCTTATTTTGGATATTGTGCTGCATGTACTTTCTGTTTTTTCCTAATGCTTCACATCTACAGCATTGTCTTGGTACCAGCAATAAATATTTTCTGTCTCGTTATAATTATTTGACTAAGAAGAACTGAAATGAATCTCAATTACTTTTCTAAGTAGGATAATGAATACCAAATTCAAAGATCATCACAAATGCTTTCAAGGAAGCAGTACGTAAGGAATCAAGTGTGTTCCTTTTAACGTAACATCTAATGTTGTCAGTTAAATAAAATGAAGATCATCTAAGAAACTGGTCCTCTAAACATAAGAATAACTATTTTCTTAAAGATTGAAAAGTATCTACAAAGTGCGATACTAACATTTTAATAAATGCTTTCTCTCATCTTACTGATCACCACATTAGAGTAGTAGTTAAATGTCATTACTACTCCATATTGATGCCCTCAACTCTTCATCTTATCTCTCTCTTTAAATTACTTCTTCATTTCTCAACAACTGATGGAAGTAATGTAAATCCCAAAAAGCAGCAATTATGCAAAAACTAAACTCAAAACCATTTTCTTTCCCCCGCCCTGCCCCCCCCCGCCCTGCAACAGCTTGTAAGCATAATTAATCAAATCAAGCTTCCCTCTCATCCTGGAGAGCTGTAATTTCAAGAAGCAAATTACAGCATTCTTGCAGCAGTACATATAAAGTATATTAAGAAAATATGTATATGAAGTAGGAGTGTGTTCTTGGTGATAAATTTAATTTTATTAAATCTCACTCTATCATGAATTCATATTCATATTATATATGCTGCCCATTGAAGGAGCTATCTTACTATTAGGAATTTTGAATAATTCAATATAAAGTAAATTAAGATATTTCCTATGCCACAATACATCAGTCAAAAGAATATAATTAATGGACACTTCATCCTCAGGAATAATGTCAAACGTATGTAACCAATTATATTGATAAGTACACCTTGGCAGTTCAATTTTTAATAGACTCATCACACACATCTAGAAAATTCAAAAGTAGCATTTTTTTAAACTGTCTATAGTGTTCCAAAATGTCCACAATTAGGATATTACCCACTTCTAGTGAGATAAGTATTTTTTTCAATTTTTCCAGGAAACTGCCTTTAGAAAGAATAGAAACTCCTATTCTTTGCAGAAATGTATGGCTATTACTCCCTCGTTTTGAAGATTCACTATGCCTATATATCTAAATAACTGCCCACGATTACGAATGCAAGCAAAACACTGAAATAGTAATTTGCTACCCAAGATATGATATTAGAAGGAGCACATTCTTTCACTGACACATATCTTAAAATCCTTCCTCTTTCTTAAAGCTTCCCTAGACTAATTGAATGTAGAAGACTAACAGATATTTCATGGCTTACTTTCATCCTTTCATATATAATTATTCCCCTGGGAATTATAATGCTATTAAATCTCCTATTTGATATACACGTTTTTAATTTTAACATTGATTGAGCTGCCTGCCTCTTCCTTGTATTTATTTGAATCAACGTTGCCCATCGACTTTGCACCCAACCCATGACCTGCTCCAGATAAGGCACTTTCAAAGACTGCTTGGTATAAATGGTGACACAAATTATTTGTTAGAATCAAGATTTCTTATCAACTGGAATCCAGTTGTATAAGGAAGTAAATGCATTTTCTCTTAAAAGTTAAAAGGTTATTTATTTGGTTAAACACTTCCTGTCAGAAGTCCTGGAACACAAAAAGGAGCTATCGACTTGCACACTGAAACAAGAAGGGCATGTGTGCAGAGCAAGCACCCAGGCTTCCTGACCTGAGAAACTGACTCAGTCAACAGGACTCCTCTGGTCCTCCTGGAAAGGAAAAACTACTAACTAGCACTTTCACTCTAAGAGGGACAGTATTTAACTCACCTTCATACAGATCATTTGAAGCAAAAATAATGTGGGCTCACTTTAACTAAGGAGGATCAGTAAACCATGAACCTGACAACAGTTCATCTGAAGGCAAATAACAAACTGATCTTGAGCCAGTCATGTATATCCAAGGTATATTATGTATATTCTTGTGAGATACATGTAGATTGCAGTACAAATCACTGATAATTATTTTTATGTATAACAATTGCTAAGGATATTAAACTATTAATGATTTACATGGGCCTTGGTGTTAGATACTAAAATTAGTTATATATCATTTTATATAAATATGGTAATGTGAAAGAACTTATTTTAAAAATTTTCATGTATATTAGAAATTCTATATGCAATATATATATTTACAAGTAGAATCTGTACAAATTCTAAAGCATAAACTGTATAATTTGTGTAAATACTGAGCTGTCTAAAATTTGACAAGAAGAATAAAGAATAATGCAAGTTAGAAAACTCCATAAATGATGCATTTTATATCTTGTTTGTAGTTCAAGAAAAATTTGCTATCAAAGTGTATCATCTATCAAAGAATATAAAAATTAAAACATTCATGAAGTACTTTAAAACTAAATGTTTACTTAGGAGATAAATGTGGATTTTTCAGAAATATTTATAAATATATCAAGCAAATATGAATGATAATACTTGACAACCACATTTATCACTGTCAACAGTGTTCCCATAAATTTATTTTTTCCAAATAAAAATGCCATTCGATTTTCCAGCCATAAAAATGCCCACAATCTAGAGATGGGAATGAATTTCAGAGGAATTATTAGAAACCTCTGTTCTCTTGATAAATAAGTACATGCGGAAGGATGGAAATATGGAATACTCAGAGCAGGAAAATCATTATAAAAACATCCAGTAGTGACTCTCATGTGGCTGAGCTTTGAAACCTTCCAGCATATACACTGTATGCATGTTATTCTCTCTCCTCTTCCCTAGGCAATCAATGAATTCACAGTGCCTTCCAAAGACATCTCTTGCTCCAAAATGATCAACCCTTCACTCTCCCACCATCATCATTCCCATTAACTAAGGCAGATCTTCATTAGATGGTCACTTGCTCAGACGTTGTCACTAATGTATAACAAATAATTTAATGTTCCTTAGGTCTAATCACATCTAAACTTCTCTGACTCTTCAATATGAGTCAAGTTGGATCTTGATCTTTCCTGGCCTTGTGAGTTTAACATTCACAAAATTATTTAAATAATGTACAGATCCTTATAGAATTTTAGGCATCAATATTTATCTGAAATAATAATATTAAATTATGTTTTAACTGAGTTAGTTTTTTTAAATGATGGTAACGTCTGATGCAACATTGTAGAAAAAGGGTCAGAAAACTTTCTGTAAAGGGTCAGAAAATAAATATTTTAGGCTTTGTGCGCCATACGGTCTCTATCAAAACTACTCAACTCTACCATTGTAGCAGGAAAATAGCCACAAGTAATATGTAAACGAATGGGCAGGGTCATGTTCCAATAAAACTTTATTTACAAAATCAAGTAGCGGGCTTCCCTGGTGGCGCAGTGGTTGAGAATCTGCCTGCCAATGCAGGGCACACAGGTTCGAGCCCTGGTCTGGGAAGATCCCACACGCTGCAGAGCAACTAAGTCCGTGAGCCACAACTGCTGAGCCTGCGCGTCTGGAGCTTGTGCTCCGCAACAAGAGAGGCCGAGACAGTAAGAGGCCCGCGCACCGCGATGAAGAGCGGCCCCCGCTCGCCGCAGCTAGAGACAGCCCTCGCACAGAAATGAAGACCCAACACAGCCAAAAATAAATATAAATAAATAAAAATTTAAAAAAAATCCAGTAGCAAGTCTGAGGGCATAGTTTTCCAACATCTGTTCTAAAATAAAATTATAGGATTCTAGAACCTTAGAACAAGAGCTAGCACTATAAAGTATCTAGTTTAGCAACTTTTTTATAATCAAAATTATTACACAACAATTACTGTCCTTTGTAAAATACATAAACAACAATTCATTTTAGAAAATCTCTAACTGCAAGGAATAAAGAAGAAAGCGAAAGTCACCTCTACTCTCATGATACTGAGATACCTACTGTGAACGTTTTGGTGTTTATTCTTCTAGTCATTATGTATAAATCTCATATGTATAAATTTCATATTTTTCATATTATATATGTACTTTCTTGCAAAGTAATTATCATACTATACATGCAATTTTGTGAACCATTTATCTATTTAACAACTTTACATAAGCATTTAGTCATGTCCTTAAATATCCTTCAAGAGTATAATTTGAAAAGGCTACATAATTTCATCATTAGCTGCATGTGCCATAAGCTGTTTAATCAGTCCCTGAATACTAGACATTTCTTTCCAGTTGCTATGCTATCATAAATAACTAGACGATGGATCTTGTGCATACATCTCTGTATGACAATCTGATTACTTCCCTATGGCAAATTCCTAGAAAGGGAATTCTGAATCAGAAAGCATAAAAACATATTTTTAAGTTGTATGACTTTTGATACTTATTGCCAGATTGCCTTCCTGAGTGGATTTATCAATTTATACCTCCGTCATCCGTAAATTGCAATACCCCCTGCCATGCAATCTTGTGATGTTCTCTCTTTTTCTTCTATTTGCCACCTTGATGACCTTAAAATGCTATCAATAGTTCAACATGCATTTCTCACATTAGTGAAAAGACTGGGCATTTTTCCTAACTTTGGAAAATTATTTTCTTATTTTGTGAACTTCGGCACTCATCTGAAAGACAAGAAGGATACTGAGGTTCAGAGAGGTTATGTATTGTCTCATGGTCACAAAGCTAGAGAGAGTCCTTTCCACTGACTGTGGTATTCCCACATTACCCACCTATAACCTGCACATTTGGATCAGTCTAATAGGGCTCAAAAATTATTTGTGGTTCATTTTATTACCTAGAGAGTTTAAGGGCAAGATAACCAATAAACTTTCTTTTTCCTTTGTTCTTTCCTCTTGCCAAAGCGTTTCAGACCAAGTTCTTACTGTAAAGGCAAAGTTTATAGTGTGCTGTTTAATATTTTGTTTGTTCAATTTGTATATTGGAGAAGGATTAAAAGCTACCATTGTGAATACCAAATATATCAAATAAAATGTATATTTCCAATGCTATATGGGTTGTTCTTAGAGGTGAGAATACGTCTCGGTTTGGCCAGGAACTACCTCAGTTAACACCTCTTATCCAGCATAATAATTAACAGGATCCTCTATCACTCTCAAAAATGTTCTCATTTGGAAAAGAATGCTAATCATAGGGGTACTTGGGAACCACTGCACAGAAACTGCAAGTGTCTCTTTCTCCTAGAACACCAGGCTTTAACGAGTTCTTTCTAATGGTGCTCCTGGTATTTTTCAACATCTATGCAAAGTGTAGTCCAGTCAACTTTCTAAAAAATATTTCTCATGAAGTCATTATTGTTTTACAATTATTAAAAATCTTTCAAAGTAAATTAAATGACACGTTGTTATCATTAAATAATTTTTTGTTTTACAACCTAATAGAGCAAATACAACTATTTTGTGAACATATTGAGGTGCGTATGTATGAATATATTTATATACATTTTTTAATATAACACCATAAGTGACTTCTTAAAACTACCCCAGATAAATAGTCAATAAATATGTGTCTTGTCTAAGTTTTTCTTTCATGAAAGAAAGACTAATCTGTTCTACTGAATTAGGAGTTCTGGAAATTTTATCTCTGTAGGTGAGACTTCTTCATATCACAATTTAGGATATTTTAGTTGTCTGGTCTGCATTACGCCATTATCATCTTCCTTCAAAATATCAATGTCACAGTGATTTTTTTTCTTCAGTGCAAACCTGAGTATGTCACGCTGCTAAAAATACTTCATGGACTCAGCCTTCATACCAAAGTGCAATTTCTAGCTTATCTTCTAAGTCCTTCTATAATTTGGACTTGCTGCCGCTACAGTCTTATCCTGGGACACTCCATCTGACACAACCATTGCAGCTTTCTCATGCTATTGTGTTTTCCCATTCTGTTCGGTCATCCTGGTACGCCCTTCAAAATCAGTCCCATCTGGTGGCCATTTTTTCTACGCATGGTGACACTTACATATCCTTCTAGACTCCACTCAAGTAGCACCAACTGTGGGAAGCCCTCTATGAACTGGATCAAGTACCACTTCTCCAAGTTCTTCCTCTGCAAAATCCCCAAAAATACCTAACATATTTATTCAGCTTCTGTCACGTACAAGTCATTGTGCCAGATGCCAAGGAAAGCAGCAGTGAATGCAACAGAAGCTACTCTACCTTTATGGAGTTTTACATCCAAAGCTTACATTATTCTCATCGTTGCTTTATTTGGTTACCTTTGCCAAAAAGATTGCGAATTCCATGTAAGTAGAGACCGTCTTATTTGTCTTTGGATTTTCCAAGGTCTGTATGAAGGCTTGGAATTTAGTAGGAGTTCAACCTACCATGAGAAATACCCCAAAGAAACATGACATCTGGATTTCTAGTTTTTCTAGGGTAACGGATTCAGAGACGATCATTAAAACATGAGAGTTCGATGAATTAAGTATACTGAAATCTCTAGCTTACTTTAAAAATTAAATATTTTCAAAACATATTTTTCTCTACCACTATTGAACTTATGATTCAATAGATTGAAAATGTATATTATTTTCCCCTGTCTCCAACAGGTATTGCTAATCTTCATTTTTTTCCTACAATATGAAATTTCTTCCACTTAATTTCGGGTGTTTGATAGAAGTGAAAGCTGCCACGACAAAGATTAGATATTGAGCCTCACTTCTGCTGAGCTGTTAGTTCCTGCCCTTAAAATAGGCAGAGGACACAAAGGTCAAGCACCGTAACCTCATTCCTTGTGACAGGTCAACTAATATCTATAAAGTTGAAATGGAGTTCAGGAATAAAAAAATTTTTGCAATTGCTGTAGAACAATTTGGGTGCTGCTTTATCTTGATTTAGGTAGCAGACTATTAGAGATGTCTCTGGATTCAAAGAATGTGCACAAGAAGGGGGCAAAGTGCCCAGCCTTAGAGGACCCCTTGTGAAATGAAAAAATACAAACCCACGTGTTTGATCTCAGAGCCAGTGTTCTTTGCCATTGAGCCTAAGGAGAAAACTTAAGTTGTAATACTCATCTTAGCACCAAGCCTTCTTATAACCTGTAACTGTATTTTTTAATGTCTTTCCCATTTCTCCGTTTCCTTCCTTCCACCATGCACTATGTGTTTTGTCTGTGTACATGCAAAACTATGGTCGTATAAGTGCAAACGTACCTCTGTTTACCTCATCATAAATCCTGACATCTTAGCATTTAAGCACACCAAAGAATTCATGAAATAACCACTGTTAAAACAAGATATCTCCCTATGTGTAAATCTAACAAACTTGAGCCCTTCAATAATTGTCTAAACCCACCATATCCAACCAGCTAAAACAAGAAACTAATCACTTCCCCATCCTAATCCAGAGTTCATTAATACAGCAGCCAAAATAGCAGGTTTCTCTAAGAAATTTTCATTTAAAATATATAGCTTTGTAAATAACACTTAATAAAATGTTTAGGCTTGGGAATAAGTGATTCAATTCATTTATTCATTCAAAATACATTTTGGAACATGCACTGAATACCAGGTTATGTGGTGGGCATTATGGGGAACTGGAAAAGCTAAATCAGTAATAAATTGTTACCAAGGAGCTTCCCCTCCAGTAGGCGAGATTATGAACGTCAGTGGAAGTGATGATAAAGTGTTCCAGGAAGGCAGATAGGTGTGAGCATTGCACACTGGGGGAATCAGAAATGCCTTCATCTGGGACACAGCTTTTGTCTGGATGCTTAAAAATCATTATAGATGAGGGAGAAAAACACGACATTTAGAAGAAAAGGCATCAGACAAGGCAAGGGAGTAAGCAAAGCAAGGCACAGAGAATTAATTCCATCTGCACGGACCACTGTGAGGACTAACCCTGGCAAAGTAGGTTTGAGCCAAATCATGTTGTACCTTGAACGCCAAGCAAAGAGCTTTATTTACTTTAATCTACACTCCATGGGGCAACCCCTGAAGTAAGGATTCAGAGTTTGGCTTTAGTTCAGTTATTTGGATAAAAGAAGAGACATTTCTTCCTCTGAGAAGAGAGAAAGGAAAAGAAAACAGACAAAATACAGAGAAATTTAGAGGTAGAAAAGAAGCAAGTCAAGAAAACCGCCTCAATTTTTACAGTAAAATAAAATATTCATTGCAGAGAGCAAGTAGACGCAGATGAGGTTGGGAACCTATGCAGAAAAAGGGAAAAGAGAAACGCTGATTATAAAGACCTTTGCATTTATCAGAAAAATGTTAGAATAAGAGGGAAGGTTTAAAAAAAAAAAAAAAAAGCTTGTTGGAAACGTAGCTAGGAGGTAGATGAGAGCCAGGCTGTGACAGGCCACTGGACAAGTGCTAAGGACTCTGAACCTCATTCAGCCAGCCGTGGGAGTACAGCAGAACATGATCGAATGTGCATCTCAGAAAGACAATCCTAATAGCAGCCTTGAGGATCCGCCGGAGAGGGGATAAACGGGAGACAACAAACCACTCTGTAGGCTAATGCAATAAACTAGGTGAGAGATGAGGCTATGCAATTAATTGTGTTAATAAACCAAAGCATAATCAATTCAGAATATGGAGAAGGGTAGATCCAGCCCAAGGCATGAAAGCGTACCTTGTAAAACATTTCAATGAAACTATATAACTTGAAAAGGTATTTCATATTATAAAAGCAATGCAAGTTGGAAAATTAGAGAATACTTGAACCCATTTACTCAAAGTAGGTTAAAAAAAAATGAATTTCAGGGTAAAGTGATCATGATCTCATCCATTTAAGTCATTTTAATAGCTATGTAAATACAAAATTATTAATTAAATAACGTAAGAAGAAAGCCTAGAAAATTTTGGTATTTTCTAAACACTGGGAATTTGGGGTCAGTTTTTCTCCCCATAGCTCCGCAGTGCACGAAGATATGCAGACCACCATCACCTCAGGAGTCCCTTGTTGAGGGCTGTCCAAGTTTCTAAAAAAAAATTAGCTATTCCAAGAATTCATAAATCTCTTAGTATAAACTCTCATCCGAGGATTGAAATATTAAGCTAAAAGAAGTGGGAGCTGATCATTCCTCCAGGGAAAAGCTGATACTTTTGATTTTAATACTATAAATTTAAAGGAAACACAAACCCATTGAAGAAGTCTTTTTAAGGATACAGAGTATAAATGGAAATTCTGTAGCATATGGGTCAGTCAGGTATTTAAAGGTCAGAGCAACGCTGCCCAGTAGAATCTTTTGCAATAATGGAAATGTTCTGTTTGCATTACCAATACAGTAGCCATTTGCCATAGGTAGTTACTGAGTACTTGAAATGTGACCAGTGTGACTAAGAAACTGAATTTTGAATTTCATTCAATTTTTATTTAAATTTAAAGAACTACTTTTGGCCAGTGGGTCCTGTGTGGAGGGCTCAGAGCTAGACCAGAGTATGGACACACACTTGGAAACCCAATCCCAACAATTCGATAATAGCAGAAAATTCTATTAACACGCCTCCAAAGGAAGCAAAGTAGGTCCTCCATCAGTAACTTGTTTATGGAAATCAGGGCCCCTCTTATTTGTGTAACTACTGTTATTCTTTCATGACAATCAGCTAATCAAACCATGATGGTTCCCATTTCAAACTTAAGTCAGCAGTGAACATCAGACATCCTTGTTAGTGTAAGCCAATGCTTTCCATTTTCTACTTACTAGGCACCAAAACTGTCCATAGAACACAAAGTATAAGCACAAGCTTCAATAAAGCCTGGCAGGCTTTTAATAAGACACATGGGAACATACTAATCCAGATATCTGTAGGCAGATACTTCATAAAAGGTTAATCAAAGTGCTGGGCAATGTGGGAACATCTGTATCAGGCTCAGCACTATTTTTTTTTTTAAAGAGAACTCAACATCTGCAGTCGTCCAGGATCACTCCTTGGGGAAAACCCTGAGCCTTAAAACAGAAAGATTTGCAACTGCATCAACTGTTGTTATGTTAACATGGCTTCTCTTCAGCAATTACTTCTAAATCACACTGACACCTGGGGGGAAAAAAAAGGAAAACACCTCGACATTCTTATATTGAATGTTTTTCTTTGTAAAAATAATAAATAACTTCAGTGAGCATAACCTATTAAATACTAAAGATACATTATCACTGTTAAAAATCTAAAAAAGGAAAAAATTTGAGATATTATCATCAACTTAATAAGGTCTAAATGGAAGTATTTTCATTCTATTATATGTATCCAAAATACCTGTATTTATACAAAATACCTGGCTGTGGCCATCTGCTGAGACAGCTGGAGAGTAAAACCTGCCCATTGATCATCCTCTTGTGATTGTTACCACAACCCTAGTTTTAACCACAGACTAGTTATTTTTTTAAATTGATTATAAAAATCCAATTGTTTTGTTTCTTGCTAGGACTCCTTTAAAATAACTTTCATTTTATTCATACAACTGACAAAGGGAGTTTTAAATTACAGAGGATTAACAGCAATGATCTTAAGAACAAGGTACGGCTTCTATCACATGCCTTCATTCTATGTGGTATTTATATAAATGCACACTCCTCATTCAGAAAAAAAGCCCTTTTTCATTACCAACATTCATATTTTTACAACCTAAAACATACAGTACGTATTTAAAGAATCTGAAGAGTAAGTAACCCTTCCGGTCACAGAATGAAACAACCTCATTTAGGCTATTTTATATAAGAGTCTAAGCTTACAGTTGCAGTATTCTTCCACAAACTCGAATATGAATACTATTTCCACCAATTTTTTCACCCATCTATATTCTTCTATTGAGGTTAACTCTACTGGGACAAGAAAATGGTTTTTTTTTTTCTTTTAACTTAAGGTATTTCTTGTGAACTAAGAAATAACAGTGTAGTAACTTCCGCCACCTTGAATTATTACTTTATACCATAAATTAGGAATATAAATGCACAGATGTATTGCCTGAACTATCAACAGAAGGGGCTCAAGATACATAGGAACTGTTCTGAAACTAACCTAAGTGCTGTATTACTAACAAATAATTATCACAATATCAGTTCCCTAAACAACCATTCACGTTAGAACAATGTAAGTGTATAAGTAATTCCCTGTATAGAATTCTCACTGTATAGAATCTTGCCTACAGAGAAGCAGGACAAAATGCCAAAACAGCATTACCAAATCCATCTAAGTTTGAAACCCCAAGAAAGGTAATGTCATTCCTCTAGACATTACTCGTCCTTAAGCCACAACAGGTCCTCTGTCTTGAACAATAATTTAAATATACTGCCCCACCATGGAACCTCAAGAGTCCTGAAAATGCCAAGAAAAGTGTATGGACAAGCAATATCCTCTATCGCCATCTTTCCTCAACCTGGGGAATTTCTAGTGGAGATGATGTGGGCATCATTTTCCTGTGAACACCTTACATCTCGGCTTCCCCCTTTCTGCATCACAGAGACAGTGGTTTCTGGACCACTTCCAGTTGATTTATCAATATTCTCCAGCGGTGATACCAAAATTAACCCTTAACTACTTAAGAGCCGGTTGTGACATAAATATCTGAGAATCATGTCCCCGTAATATTGTGAAAGGAAAAACATTTAATATTTATTGAATATTACATGAATGACAGAATAGTGACCCTGGATAAATACCTCTATATAGGCAAACATGTGAGTGGGGAGTATATATGTGTATGTCTGTATTAGTGGCTGATTTGAGCTTATATGCCTTATAAGTATATATGTATCTGTGCACACATATGGAAAGTTCTTATAAGAGTCATCTAGAGGTCAGTTCACCTGAGATCACTATATGAAAATATGATGCGCTCTCTCTCTCTCTCTCTCTCTCTCTCTCTCTCTCTCTCTACCTGAAGGAGTCCCTGAAAAGGTAAATTGGATATAACCAACTGCTAAGTGCTGAAATCTATAATGACCCTTGCTCTGAGCTTCAAAAATAAGGCATAAAATTATAGACAAGCTCTAAAGCACCAGTACTGAAGTAGAAGACGATCAGTAGCCCTGACCTTTAGAAACTGTTATTAGAGTTGCTATTTTTTTCTGAAAACGTACCAAATAATTGTTAGATAAAATCCCCAAAATATAGTGAATGGTTAAGCTCCTAATTGAACTTAATTGTTTTATAATTTTACAAGTTGATCTTGCTCCATTTCAAGGCACTATTGTTTCATAATATACCTGCATTACCTTTTATTAATTATATAAATCTTGATTGGAGGGAACGGTTTCATACCACCTTAACAGCTCTACATTCTCCCAGTTTTAGAGAGAAACTGCAGGATTCGTTATTACTGAAGGTCATCACCCATTAGTTGTAAAATAAATCTGTGGCTTGGAAATCAGGACATGATAATACAGCATATAAAAGCAGCAATCCGCATTTAGGATAAATTACTTTGTCTAAGAAACATTTCAAGTAATTTAGAGTTTTCATTTTAAAATTTGGAATCATTTGAAATAGAACAAAACAGAAAACTTGTTTTTCTATTATAGCTAATAATTATGAAGAATATTAAAGTTATTCTAATAATCTTGCTATTTATTCACCAAGATGAATTCTGCATTAGAATGAAATCACCTTGGGGACAGAGATTTTCTCTTTCTTCTTCCCCAGTGCCTATATGGTACCTGGCACAGTGGCAAGCTAAGTAAATATTTGCCACTCTATTGACTATTAGCTGAAGTACTGTATATATAGTTTCGTACCTTTAACATAAATTTAACTGAAATTATGAATTTGAAATACATCCATTTCTTTCTATAGATTAAAAAATGTCCTGAATAATGAAAAGTGGTTTGGCTTTAATAAAGCATTTTTAATTTAAATGGGCTTTTTAAATAACAAACATATGAACAGACGTAGCACCCCCTCCCGAAATCCATGATGAATCATCCTATTGTTTGGACGAGGATGAAAATTAAAATTACTTTACCAAAACTTAGTTTGCTAAAATAAAATAACCAGACTACTACGGTCTTTTAGAATGGTCCTAAACGGACTTGCGTAGAACACCATTCTCAAATAAGTTAAGTGTTATATAATAAAAGTGTACCATGATATGGGAATTATAACATATTTTAAAAGCCCTCTTAGATATTTCAATCTCAGAAGTAAAGGTTTTCTAAACATGCATAATCATAGAAAAATTTTTTTTTGCAGCACAGCTCTTAGTTTCTTGCAATACAGCTTTCCACGCAACACCAGTTTGACAAGTGAGACAAAGGGTATGTACTCAGTACTCCACCATAGGAACGAGAATGCGTTTTTTGCAAAAAAAGAAAAAAAAAATCATTAGCATCTTTCCTGGATACTGAATCAGATCATTATTTTATATGGGTTTCATGTGAATGGAATCCTGCCTAGATGAGCTTTCCAAAATCAATCACGTTTTTGTTTTGGTTTTGCTAGCAGCACTTATCTTTTTAAGTCATTAACAGAAAGCTCCATCAAAGCACAAAAGGGTATTTCAGTAACTGTTCATATCATCAGATCAAGAAAGTTTTTTCTCTTCAGAGAATATAATTCTTTTAATAAACACATTTATCTTATTTGCTTGTCAGGACCATCGATATTTTTATTAAAAACAAAAGTTTATTATCAAACTAAATCCCAATCAGACACTTTATCTTCCCAACAAGATTTTCCCCACCTTCCCCCAACACATAGATTTTCCTTGTTGCCTAGTACATACCTAAGAAGATAATAGGTCCTATCATGTCGCAAAACATGGGCCACACCAGGGATGCTGAGAATTCAGGGGTGCCTCTTCACACAACCACCAATCCTTGCCACCGTAACTTTGTCAGACTTCTTTGATTATTATTATGATTATTGTTTACATGCCATATACATTGGAAATAACTTCTCAAGCTATGGTCTGTCTATTGCCTTTGTAGCATCTGCAATACTCAAATTGTTCATCTTTATGTAGCCAAAAGCTCTTTAGTAGCTTCTAGATATCTTGTTTCGGTTAGAAAGGTCTTCACAACCTGTATGTTACTATATGAGCTATTAATTTTCTTCTAGAATTTTATTTTTAAACTTAAGGCTTTTACTCAGCTGAAATTAACTTATATATGTATGAAGAAGTGATAGCCATTTATTGTGATTTCCAGTTGTGTGAGCACAATTTATTAAATAAACCATTCTTTTCATAGTTAAATAAAATGTCAGCTGTATCCCATATTAAATTTCCCCATCCAGTCCCACCCCATATTGTTCTTATTAAGGTTGTTTTTTAGTATGTTTTGGTATGTGATAAGAAAAACAGCTCTGCATTATTCTTTTTCATATTCTAATTTTTCTCACATATTCATTTTTCCTAACCTTGAATTTTAAAATTAAATTCCAAAAATAGCTTGAGATTTTAAAGGAAATTGCATCAAATTTATATATTATGATTAGGATATTAGTCCTTCTATTTATTTATATCTTGTTTTCTATCCTTCAATAGTGCTTTGTAATTTCATTTGTACGAATTATGTGATTTTCTTGTTAAAAATTATACTTAAGGGCTTCCCTGGTGGCGCAGTGGTTGAGAATCTGGCTGCCAATGCAGGGCACACGGGTTCGAGCCCTGGTCTGGGAAGATCCCACATGCCGCGGAGCAACTAGGCCCGGGAGCCACAACTACTGAGCCTGTGCGTCTGGAGCCTGTGCTCCAAGGCGAGAGGCCACGATAGTGAGAGGCCCGTGCACCGCGATGAAGAGTGGCCCCCGCTCGCCGCAACTAGAGAAAGCCCTCGCACAGAAACGAAGACCCAACACGGCCAAAAATTAATTAATTAATTAATTAATTTTAAAAAAAATTATACTTAAGTATTTTACATTTTTTGTCATTCCTATGATTGAGATACTTTTACTATTTCCATTTTTAAGTGGCTATTAGTAGTATAAAATTTTTAAATTATTTTTCTTATAACTAGACTCCTTATAAAGTTCCCTTATCAATTCTAGCCATTTTTGCTAGTATATCTTGGGTTTTCTAGGTACAGAAAAAATATCTTCAGCAAAAAAAGACATTGCTTTTTCTTTATATTTATAGCTATTATTTATAGCTATTATTTTGTTTTCCCAACTTTTTGCACTTACTTCAACCTACAAAGCACTGTTAACTAATAAAAGCAATAGAAGACATCTTTTTCTCTGTTCTGATTTCAGTGGATATGGATTTAGTGTTTTATAATACTATTTAGGATGATGTTTGCTATTGGGCTTAGTAAATAGTCTTTATCATACTGTAGTTCCTTTATTCCCATTTTGCTTAATTTTTTATGAGGGCTGGCTGCGAAATTTGTCAAAAACTTTTTCACTGCATGTATGATTTTTTCTCCTTTAGTTTGTTAATGCACTAAATTATATTAATAGTTTTCTAGATACTGATCCATCCTTATATTCCTCAAATTAACCATAATTGGTCATAGTGTATATTTTTTAAAATACATTACTAGCTGGATTCTAGCTGGTAACATTTTGAGTAATCTAGTCCAAAAATACAATATAATTTCTTAAATAATCACAGGAATAAATGATAAGGAATCTATTCAAACCCAAGAGTTTTCAATAATTTTTTAAGAGGTAAAATAAAATGTAAAACAAACTGCAGGAACAAATTCAAACATGTATACTTATAACAAAGGGTAAGCATGGATGAAAATCACTGAAAGGACTTGTTAGAACACAAATTGGCAAGTCCCACCCCCCCCCAAGGTTTCTTATTCTGTAAATCTAGGGTGATGCCTAAGAATCTGCGTTTCTAGTAAGTTCCGAAGTGATGTCCATGCTGCTGGCGCAGGGACTACATTTGGAGAACCGCTGCAGCACAGCACTCTAGCCTTTAAACTTTGAAGCTTCAACCTCAACATCTGATAACCAGCATTCCTCATAGATTACTGTGAGAATTAAATAATCTAGTGTAGGCAAAGGATTTAAATGGAGCCTAGAACTTGGTAAACATTAAGTAAACGCTAGTTGTTATTTTTCATTAAAGGAATAAAGAATAAAAAGAGAGAGGGAAGAAATAAGAGCTGAAAAGGCAGACAAACACAACACCCAATACCATTGCCATTTTATGTCTATATCTACCACATGAAATTAATGGCAAAATAATTAAATTAAGAAGAAGAGTTGGAACACTCATCCCTGTATGCAGTGAGGATAAAAAATATCGTTCTGACTTTCAGCCACTGACTCTTAAATGCCCTGAAAAGAAAAATAAAATAAAACATCAATGTTACTTTAAGTTTGATGTTAGGTATTATTCCATTCTGAAACTTTCACTAAATTACTTTTCACACATAGCTCGATATTAAGTAATGGCATATGGAGCTGTATGTGGATAATGCTCTTAAATGATCTTAAAATATCTCTAAAGAGATAATGCTCCTTAAGGATCTTAAAATAGCCAAATATTCAAATATTTCAAAGTACTATATAAAAATTTCCTGTATATTTTTATGCTTGAAACTACTTAAAATGAAGTAACTCAGATTTACTTCCTAGATATTTAACATTTGGAAGTATACCTTAATAAAAAAGATTCATTTAGATTTTTAATTAGGAATTGGACAGGGACTTGTAGGATGTTATATAGACGCTCATCTGATTTACTTTTCTGAGAAACATCGGGGATAGGGAACATGACCACTGGAGTCAATTTCCACTACACTGTACCTTGGCAACAAAGATCTCTGTGTTCTGAGGTCCTCCAGAGACGAGGCTTGGCCCTGGGGAGCTGCCAGAGGGGCTGGGGAATTTGATTTCTCTCCCAGATCTCTGTCCCCGCTTTGCACAGTTCAGCCTGGCACTTCCACATACATCCCACATGCACACACGCACGCACACACACTCACACACATGCACACACATGCACGCACACGCACATACCCCATCTCTCTTCAGGCAGAGTTAAGGGCAGGTGCTTGTACCATCCTGAAATCAGAAGCATTAAGTGAAAGTTTACATACCTAGTATTAAAACTCCCAGTCTTCCTCTCCACTCAGCTCCTAGGGTAATGGAACCAAATATACAAGCATATCTTCCACTAAGAGAGTGAAGGGACCTTTTCTGGGAAGTGTGAACTGTTCCAGAGAAAAGACTTATGGCTACTAAGCTAAATTTTTGGAATTAACATTTACTTGGCTATAATCAATGTTAACTCTTTAGAGTATATCCTACTGGATATCTTTGCTGTTATTTATATATCGTTATGCCTATACATCTAGATATTCTACTTGTGTTTTAAAAGACATCATAGTCTATAGCTATTTGGGAATCAGCTTTTTTACTTATAAATTGTGAACATTTTTACATGATATTATATACTATTATATGATAGTATGTTAAATGGCTACATCAACACACACTATCTCTCCCTACCCACACACACATCCAGAGCTTTCAACCATCTTAGGTACGCAGAGAAAGAGGGAGTAATTAAGGAAGGAAACAGAAAGACATTGTGTAAATGAGAGTGATTTAAGGGTTAAAGGATTAAGAGTTAAATAGTTAAAGGAGAAGAAGAGAAGGGGTTACAACAAAGGATAAGAAGGAAAGCACTAACTCGGAAAGCAGCTCACTCTGCTCTCGGAGGTCGGCACTTCGCAGACAGTGCCAGGCTCAAGCTGTAGACGGCCAGCTTGGCCACTCCCTGGGAAGAATGAAGCCAACACCAAGGAAAATAGAACTGAGCTTCAGAGAGAGAGAGCTGATACCTTGATTAAACCCTGGATGGATCTATCCCTAAAGCTGGAGAATCATAAGAATTTACCAGTCATATGAGCATAGACATTCCCCTTTTGGCTTTTGATTTGAGATGGGTTTCTGTCACTTGCAATAAAAAGACACCTTGTCCTTTAATTAAATTTCAACTCTTATATCTCTAAACAAGTTACAAAGACCCTCAAAACCAGAACACACTTATCAAATTCATCATTATTTAGAATAACGGTAAATACTGTGTGAAGTAATTCATGACTTTTTCGTCAGAACACTAATTTCTCTCACCAAGGCAGACACCCATTAGAGCCAAAGGGCCCAATTCCCTATTCTCCACCACTTTATTAAGTAACAGGAAATATGTGCCCATACTTTCCATTTCTCAAAGGCTCAATGGCTCTTCTGAAAGTGGAAGGTGATCGTAGTTTTACAGTCTAACCCTGTGAATTCAGAAGCAGAATAAATAGCGCTAAGTAACAAGAATCTTTTCATCTCTCTGAAAGTAAAATTACTGCTAAATAGTCTGTCTTTAAGAGGATCAGAAGTGGCAGCTGCTCCTTGAAATTTGCGCCCTGGGGAATACAACGACGATCAATCATCTGCCTATCAGCACCGTGGATCTTTCAGCTGAATCACATTGAAGAGGCGCTCAAAGTTGTGTCACATGGCTTTCTGTTCTTCCCTTCCAGGTTGATTGTCTTATACTATTAGGACCTCACCAAAGTCAAAGATTCATGAGGTGAGTGCATGACTAACAACTAAAAACATACTTTCGGTCCTAAAGCCCTTATATTATCAAGCCATACATAGCCAGCACACATTATGATTGCCTGAAAATCCCAGCTTTCAAAAAAATGATGACCAGTATTCTCCCTACAGGACCTGTGATAGAAAAGCATCCAAGCAAGCAACCACAGGGGGAAACCTGGTTTAACGTTACCCAAGTGGTTTTTAGACAAGGCCATTGCTCATCATTGTTCTTAGGTCAAAAGGAGCCAGCCCCATAATTCTTTTCACAATATCCGTCTTTCCACTAAGGTTTGGGGAAAAATAAATGTAATGAAAGTGTACGTTTTCAGAAAGGTATGCCTAACCTTATTTAGAGCGAGGCACCATCTATTAATTGGGAATATTCCGTGCCTTCTGTAACTTTGTTGATCAAAGTGTGACACAAACCAGCAGCATGAACAAGACCTGGTAGCCTGTTAGAAATGCAGAGCCTCAGGTCCCTCTATGAATGTACTGAATCAGGACCCCGATGCTGACATGTTCCCAAGGTGAGTTGTGTGCACGTCAAAAAGCCCTGCTCTATAAGGAGCAAATCATGGAGGTTTCTTAGAAACATAATTTTGTTTAAGAAATAAGCAAACCACAGAAATTACATGCATCAATATCCATTTTGAGATTATACAATAAATGAAACTAAATGGTATATTGTTTAGAGATTCAGACTTATGCGATAAAAATAAGTAAATTACAAAGCAATTTAGGACATTAGCTACCTCTGGAGGTAGAGGAGGTACAGAGGTAGAGTAGGAAAGGAGGACAAGAGAAGACAAAACAGTGTCGTTCTAGTTCATAATTGAAAGGGTGGATTTACAGGTGTTTTTTTATTATTATGCTACATATATTTTGTATATTCAAATATTACATAATAAACACTTCCTAAAGTGAGAAAACATAACCTCAACTAGAATGAAAATCATGTTTTGCAGTCATAAAATAACAGCTTTTGCACAGGCCAGGTCTACGGAGAATTAAAAAGGACTTAACTTAGCAGCGTTGTAGGGCATTATGAAGCAAGAACAATGATTTAATCCAGATGAGTAATAAAGAATGTTTTATTACTGAAGAATGGAAAGGTAACAATGTAAACTGATAGATCAAACATTTGTTTGTGTTCTTCTTAAATTAAAAAGAAAACACCCATCCTCCATCACTAACATCTCTCTGAAACATGAGAAGCAAATGGTGCGTCTGGAAGAGCAGATGCTTGGAGCACAGTGAGAAGGATATTCAAGAGGTGTTGAGCCAGGTTATCCATCAGGGGCTTTGGAACTAAGGACAGCTGTGGAGCAAATGGATTTTTCCAGCCAACAATGATGCCCTCAGGTAACGAGGCATGTGTTCCTTATTTGCGATTTTGCGTTAAACAATAACACATTTTAAAAATTCCTGCTCCTAACAGCCCTTCATGCAAACCCTGAATTCTAACACTCTGCTTGCGAGGAAAGCAACCTGAGTAAGCAAACATGCAGCCTCAGGTTTTCATGATACACATCCTAACTTGCACATTGCTTCACAACACTTGCTTTCAGCTCTGGTGTCTCATGAGAAAGTGAATCTTCAAACCATGGATCCCAAGTTCCTCATAAAACCTTTACATGAGAATTTACATATTCTTTAACATCCAATAGAGTACCCTAATCCTGACAATGAGAGGTAGAGGAGAAACTAAATAGATACTGTACTCAAAAGATGTAGGTTTAATTCTTGGCAGCCCATTTCATGGGGAAGAACAACCGTGGGTGAGTTGGTTGACTCCACTAACCCTCATGTGTTCCTGATTGGTTAACTGAGTAAAGCAAGATTTTTTTGAACATGTGGACTCCACATTCCTTAGACATAGATATATCTACTGAAACGTCTTCTCTGATCTTCATCTGCTTCACTATTTCTTGATCTCTTGGATATTGACCCTCACCTGTTGTTAGTTTTTGCTTCTGCCAAAGCACACACAGCTGGACTCCTTCTGGCTGTCTCACCTTGGCTGGACTTCTTGACCACTGACCTTCCTTCTCTCCGTGGCAGACTGACTCCAGAAGAGTGACCTCATCCTTCCACCCCGATTCAGATCTCCCATGACTAGGTAGAACTGGCTCCTGGTGAGGACTCATGGCATCCTTTATTCCCAGACTCATTTGTGCAGACTGAAGTAGACGCTAGGTGTGAAGGCATTTTGAAAAGTTTCGAATAGGTACTGAGAAGAATTAGGAGATTAAAATACAGCAAAGAGTAACCTGTCCATAGCATTCATAAAATTTATTTAAATAAATGACTTTCCTAACTGTGACAGAATTTTAGAACTTCACATAAGTATTATCATGACCAGAGGCCCTAAGTCCAGCTATGTCACCAAGTGGAAGATTCTTATTGCAAATTTTCTAATTTTTTCCTGGAGCATTGATTAGATATAATATTAACTGTTGTGAGAACAACAGGCAGTTATGCAAAATACAATGACCAGGGGCTTCCCTGGTGGCGCAGTGGTTGAGAGTCTGCCTGCCAATGCAGGGGATGCAGGTTCAAGCCCTGGTCTGGGAAGATCTCACATGCCGCGGAGCAGCTGGGCCCGTGAGCCACAACTACTGAGCCTGCACGTCTGGAGCCTGTGCTCCGCAACAAGAGAGGCCGCGATAGTGAGAGGCCCGCGCACCCCGATGAAGAGTGGCCCCCGCTCGCCACAACTAGAGAAAGCCCTCGCACAGAAACGAAGACCCAACACAGCAAAAAATAAAAATAAATAAATAAATAAATTTATTAAAAAAAAAAAAAGAACTACTGCTAGTCAATAACTTCAGGAATTATTAAAAAAAACAAAAAAAATACAATGACCAGAATTATCTGATGCTTCATAAGGGAAATCCAAAAGAACTCACAGGTCTAATTAACCTTGGAGAGAATCCAATATAACTCCTTTGTTTTCCACTTTGGAAATATACCTATGATTATATGCCAGAACCAGAAGTAGAATCTAGGTCTCAGTCTAAAAATAATTCCAGTAATTTTATGTCTAGCAAATACATCTGAATACAGGCAATTTAACCACTTCAGACTGGTGACACTGTGCTACTTTTAATGCCATCAGAACAAAACTTCCACAATGTCCCTCTGAATTCTGTTGTAGTGCTAGAGTGATATTACTACTGGTCTTTCTCCTCAGTTCTCTAAATCACTCTTATTGCAATTTTACCTATTTATTTCTGTTAGTACTGAAAAAAGCATGCACCTTTGTTTTTATTCCTCACCCATGCAATACTCAGATTTATGAGAAATTGGCTGGTTTTATTCTCAGAGCTCAAGGTATTAACTACCCTTAAAGATATAAACTTCTGTTGCTACACTGGAATATGCTAAACAGAGCTGCCCTTGGGAGAAGCAGCACTATCAAAAATAAATATCTTCAAGAACACCAGTCCTTTCTTTGATCTGAATCTTACATTGAACCCACCATTTGTTTTATAAAGATCTGGTGTCTGAATACATGTGTTTTGTCTCTCTGGAGTGTCTATCACATAGACCTCTTATTCTATCTCAATATTAGCTGTTGTTTCAGAAAATGACTATTGTATTGAAGTACGACAGGATAAATTTTGCTTAGGACACAAAGCTTCTTTTAAGATAGACTATACTAGACCTATCCTCTAGATTATGCTCCAGCTAAAAATACATCCACCAGGTTTTGTGTTATGTGATACAAGACAGACAAAAACATAATTCACTTTATATTGATTACAAAATATATACTCTCCCACAGCTCTTTGATTGTTCAAACAATTTAGTAGAAATCTACTTTCTATTTCATTTGTTGTTGAATGGAACACATCCTGAATTTGTCATCTCTTCTTTCTCTACTCTAAGTCCCTCACGTTGAAGGTAATCAATCAGTTGGTTCACAATATAATGCCTGATAAATTACAGCTGCACATCACTTCATGGATAGAAATAATAAACATAGAATGGAGAAATGGTAGATATTTTTTAAATGAACAGAAAATAAAGAACGTTTCACTGGCAATTTTTGGCAAATATAACATCAAAGACTAGAATATACAGCCAAGAAGACGTGGTTCATTTCTTGAAGGAAAAATATTTCATCACAGCCATTAACCACCAGATAAGAGACATGTCAAAAAAGAAAATTTCAGTGACACATCACTTTTGCAGAACCATCCAAGAGCTAACACTGAGCACAAAACAAGCTTGTGTTGACAGACGAAAAGAACCTGCCAGTGTAAAATGCTGCCAAGCTATTGAGGACACCAAGGCAAAGAACTGACAAACCCAGAAGCTATGTCCTCATACATTTTAAGCCACAAGAGCAAAAATTCACGTTTTAGGGAGTTGTAATTCCCTGTCATTTTTAATAAAATTTAACCATTTCCAAACTGTATTAGATCTCTTAGAAAAGTGAAATATGAATAACCTTAAAAAATTAAAATTAAAGTAGCACAAATATATGAATGAGGTGACACTGAGAAGAAACCCCTAAGCACCAAACAACTGCAGCTGCAATTGAGAATTTCCAGCCACTGCCAAATTATGCCCAACACAGAATGAAAGACACATACTGATTGAATGCCAATTACTACCTTTTTTTAAATTGGAGTACAGTTGATGGTACAGTATTATGCCAGTTTCAGGTGTACAACCTAGTGATTCAACATTTAAATACATTACGAAATGATCCCCACAAGTCTAGTAACCATCTGGCAGCATACAAAGTTATTACAGTATTATTGACTATATTCCTTATGCTATATATTACATTCCTGTGATATTTCTTTTATAACTGGAAGTTTGTACCTCTTAATCCCATTCACCTATATCACCCATCCCTCCACCCCTCTGCCTTCTGGCAACTACCAGTTTGTTCTCTGGATCTGAGTCAGTTTCTGTTTTGTTTTGCTTGTTGAAGCACTATACAATAGCCAAGATACGGAAGTAACCTAAGTGTCCATCAATAGATGAGCGGATAAAGAAGATGTGGTATATATATATACAATGAACTATTACTCAGCCATAAAAAAGAATGAGTTGTTGCCATTTGTGACAACATGGATGAATCTAGAAGGTATTATGCTAAGTGAAATAAGTCAGACAGAGAAAGACAAATGACTACCCTTTTACGTGACAGTCAAAAGACAAAAGGGAAGTTATGAGATAAAGAGGACAAGAAGGAAGAAAGGAGAATAAAGCAGGGAAGAAAATACACTGGCAGCTAACAGAAGCAGAATTCATTGGAAAGAACCGCCATACCTGGGGTCTAGACAAATCCTACTTGGTTTTAGTTCTCAATTTGGCAATTTACTTTCTTTTTTTTTTTTTTTTTTTTTTTTTTTTCAATTTACTTTCTGAAACAAACCTTTTCTGGCCCCTCTACATGAGATTAAGTTTTCCACATAACACTTTCAGGATGCTCTCATACAACCTGAAACTTACCCTTTGTATCACTTGTAATTTGTATAATTATTTGTATAATGTTTATAATCTTCTACCCCTCAATTATAAGCTCCACAATGGTAGAGACCATACCTATCTCCAAATCCACAGTACCTAGCATATAGTATATATGTTCAATAAATATTAGAATAAATGAATTAAATATAATCATTAATGTAACTATTTGGAGAGGCAGCATAGCATAATAATTAAAAGCAAAAACTCTAGAGCCTGACTGCCTGGATTTGAATTCTGTTTTTTTTTTTTAAACAAGTTTTTTATCTTTTAAATATAAATTTATTTTATTTTTATTTATTTTTGGCTGCGTTGGGTCTTTGCTTTCTCTAGTTGCAGTGAGCGGGGGCTACTCTTCGTTGTGCAGGCTTCTCATTGCAATGGCTTCTCTTGTTGCGGAGCACAGGCTCCAGGGGCGCGGGCTTCAGCAGTTGTGGCTCGCGGGCTCTAGAGCACAGGCTCAGCAGTTGCGGCACACGGGCTTAGTTGCTCCGCGGCATGTGGGATCTTCCCGGACCAGGGCTCGAACCCGTGTGCCCTGCATTGGCAGGCGGATTCTTAACCACTGCACCACCAGGGAAGCCTCTTGAATTCTGTTTTTGTCATTCACTACCTATATGAACTTTGGAAAGTTTCTTAATCTACCTGTGACTTTGTTTCCTTAGTGCAAATGAGGTTAATAATGGTACTTTCCTTACAGGGTTATGAGAATTAAACACATCAATATTTGTAAAGTGATTAGAACGGTAAATAGCCATATTAATCACTAAATGAGTATTAGTTAAGTAATTATATTTGAATGTTAATAAGACATATTTGTTTGTAAACAATAAGAACTGAATTTTTAAATATATTAACTGTAAACCCAAATTTGGTATTCCCAAGGACAATGGACTACTACTACCAACAACACATGTTCTACCCAATAGAATTGTAAAGAATAAAAGTAAAATTCCCCCAAGGAGATTTCAAATAACTTGTGAAAAATCACCTCAATGTGCCCAAACAATAATAAGTAATACCTAGAAAAAGCCTAAAAGTGGATGAGAGGATGACTGTAGCAAAAATGGTAAAGACCTCCAAAAATTCTCTCTTCCATAAAAGTAATGAGAAAATTGGCAAAAAATGTCAAAAATAACTTTCTCAGAACTCTGCAAATTACCCAAATGCTCAAAAGAACATGGAAAGCATTTCTTCAAGAACAGCTGAATATCAGTAATAACTTTGTGGCATTTTACTTGCCATCCCCTGCCCTCCATTTGTGACAACATGGATGAACTGCCATGTTGGAATTCCCCAACACGGGGAGGTCACATTTGGGTTGAAAATCAGCAGCCTGGCAGCCACCAGAGGAAAGCTGGAACTCATTCAACACCACATTTCCAAAGAATTGTCCTTATGTGACCGGGGTGGTGCTTCCCTGCAAAACCCACTTGAAAATCTGCCTTCTGTATCTGATCTGACTCAAAGCTCACTCAGAGGAAAAAACTTCTCCCCCCAATTCTTTTCTTTTGAGGATGTTTTTCAGCAGCAGTTACAGAAAATTGTTCAACTTTGTGGCTGCCTGAAGTGGTGGACAACAATTGGAGCAAATTATAGACTAACTAAAAAGCCTAAAAGGATAATCTGGGGAATGAGATGCCCATAGGGGATTTGAAAAGCTCCAACATATTCCTAGGAAACTAGAAGGCCATGTACATATGTAGAGCTTTGCATATGTCCAGGGCTGAATGTGTGCTCAGGAAACACACATGAAGCTCTCACTTCTGGCTGATCTGGAGGCTCTAAGCAAGCAGGAAGTGAAGACTAAGGCAGAGATATAAACTGCTAGCTGAGTGGTGAAGGCTTACCCCAACACGCACACAGACCACCCAGGCAAAACCTGGGAGACTCATTGATTCCAGGGATTTAAGGAAATCTCTGACCAATCGTTTGCTGATGGCTAAGCTAACTAGGCAGAAACTCCAGAGAATGTACATCACAAAAAATACAGTTTACAGAATTCCTTCAGAAAAATCACTAAACAAACAACTACCACAAGAAACAGTAACAACAACAATTCCTGGGGAAGGTGGAGGGAATCCAATTTCCTGATTTGCCATATTATAATATATAAATTATTCAATTTTCAACAAAATGTGAAACATGCAAAGAAGTAAGAATGCATGGTGCATACACAGGAAAGAAGTCAATCAACAGAAGATGTCTCTGAGATAGGCCAGATGTTGGACTTACTACAAAGATTTTAAGTCAACTATTATAAATATGTTTAAATAATCAAAGGAAACCATGTTTTAAAAATTGTTTTTAAATATGAGAATGATGTCTCACCAGGTAGAGTGAGACCAAAATTATAAAAAGGATGACACAGGCATTCTGGAGGTTGAAAACTACAATAACTGAAATGAAAAATTCATTAGAGGAGCTCAACACTAGATTTCAGCAGAAAGAAGAACAAATCAGTGAACTTGAAGATAGGTCAATTGAAATTATCCAGTCTGAGTAACAGATAGAAAAATAATGAAGAAAAATGGACCAGAGCCTCAGAGACCTGTGGGACACCATCAAGCATACCAACATGTGCATATGGCATGACCCAAATGGAGAGGAAAGGGGGAAATAGGCAGAAAGAATATTTGAATAAATAATTGTTTAAAATTTCCCCAATTTAATAAAAAATGTTAATCTCCACATGCAAGAAACTCAACAAATTTCAAATAGGATAAATGCAAAAAGATTACACCTAGACACATCATAATCAAACATCTGAAAGACAAAGACACAATCTTGATAGTACTGAGAGAAATAATTCATCACATATTTACAAAGGAGCCTCAATAAGACTAACAGCTAATTCCTCATCAGAAACCATGAAGGCTAAAAACAGTGGGGTGACATATTCAGTCAGTGTGTAAAAGACAAAAAAAAAAAAAAAAACCCTATCAAACAAGAATTCTATGTCCAACAAAACTATCTTCAAAAATAAAGTTGAAATGAAGACATTTGCAGATAAACAAAAACTGGAAGGATTCATCACTAGATTTGCCTTCCTACACTAAATACTTCAGGCTGAAAGAGTAACTCACACCTACAAAACTAAATAAAGAATACTGGTAAAGGAAACTACATAAGTAAATATAAAAGCAGAAATGTATTTTTGTTGGTGACACATTTTTTCTTACCTGATTTAAAAGCCAAATATATAAAGCAATGATTATAAACCTGTGTTAATGGGTACAAAATGTGTGTGTGTGTGCGCGCATGCGCACGTATGCATGTGTATATATATGGAGAACTGCAGAAAAAGGGGAGTGGGAAATGGAGCTATATAGGAATAATAGGAGTAAAGTTGTTTTACAATATTGAAATTAAGTTGGTATTAATCCAAATTAGATTGTTATAAATTATGATTTTATAAGTGTAATCCCCAGGCCAACCACTAAGAAAGTAATTCAAAAATATACAGTAAAAGAAATGACAAGGGAATTAAAATGGTACACTAGAAAAATACTTAACACAAAAGAAGACAGTAATGGAGGAACAGAGAAACAAAAACGACAAGGCATATAGAAAACTAAAAACTAGAAACAATCTTTGCCTTTATTTGGAGGATTCAATCCACTTACATTTAATGTAATTACTCATGTGGTAGGGTTTAAATCAAAAGAAAGCTGGAATGACTATACTAATATCAAATAAAATAGATTTAAAACAAAAACTGTTAGTAGAAACAATGCATGATATTTTATAATGGTAAAAGGGTCAATCCATCAAGAAAATATATGAAATTATAAGAAATTACAATATATAAATATATGAGAAATTATAAACATATATGAACTTAACAGAGCTTCAAAACACATGAAGCAAAACCTGACAGAAGTGAAGGGAGAAATAGACAATTCAGCAATAACAGCTGGAGAACTCAATATCCCACTTTCAATAATGGATAGAACAACTAGACAAAAGATAAAGAAACAGAAAATTTTGAACAATACTGTAAACAAACTAGACCAAGCAGACTCTATAGAACACTCCAGAAAACAACAGCAGAATACACACTCTTCCCCAGTACAGAAGGATAGATCATATGTTAGAACATAAAGCAAGTCTCAATAAATTTTAAAGGATTCAAATTATACAACGTGTATTCTCTGACCACAATGAAGATAAATAAGTAATACCTATAACTTTCTTCACTCTTTAACATATGTAGAGACACTCTGAGGTAGAAAATAATCCCCATCCAGGGTCTCTGTTCCTGCTGTTTCCTTACATGAAAATGTGCCCTCTATTGTTCTGATGATCTACATTCTATCCATCTATATTGGGATATAGGGTTGGCTACTCTAATAGGGAGACCCAAAATAATAATGGCTTAAACAAGATATTCATTTATTTCTCTTACATATAAAATTCCAAGCTTACTTGACAACTCTGTTTGATGAGGGGGACAGGGGCTCAGGCTCCATCTTGTTCTCTGCCATATTCACATGACTCTAATATGGCCCGAGACGGCTGCTCCAGCTCTAGCTATTTTATCTGTGTCCCTCCCAGTAAGATGGACAAAAAGCAGTAACAGGTGGGCATACTTCTTGCCTTAATGACATGATCTAAAATTTCCATGCTGTTCTGCTTACGACTCACTGTACAGAACTTGGACCCATGGCCACACATATACGCAAGAAGCCTAAGTGTAGCCTTCCTGGCCAGCTAGGTTCTCTTCCTATCTAGGAGGGAAGAACAGATATTGGGGAAAACTAGCAGTCTCAGCCACACTATCCCTCAAGTATCCACTCAAGTTCCATGTCCTCCAAGGAACTCAAAGACTACTCCAGCTTCCTTACTTTTCTGAAATTATTTTATCTACTATCAGTTAACATGACAGTTGGAAAGTCAGTTATTCTCTGATTATTTTGAATATGTCCAGTCTGTCTGTTCCTCCATTTATATTGTACGGTCTTTGAGAATAGCTTCCACACCCTATGATGTTTTTGACTCACTTCTCTGCCTCCATGGTATCTGGAAATACATTGGGTACTACTATTTTATTCCTTGGCAGTTGAAATAAACAGGTAAAATACCTGAAGAACACAAAATTACATTAACATTTCAATAAATATGTTCTGCAAAGGTATTGAAAATGTGATTGCTGAAACTCATGAGTAAATTGATAAGTTGTAGTTTCTCCAAAATACAGCTAAAATCATTTACAAGGCTTTGAATAAGGTTAGATAACCAATTACTTATATCATTGTAGCTATTTTTTTAAAAACTAAGGTTAAAATAACAGTTGATTCATTTTATTCACAGATGATTAATTATGAGTTGATCAAAATCAATAAGTCGACGTGAAACTTCAAAAGAAATTATTGATTCTTCTCATGAGCAACCATCAATTAAAACAGTAAGGTGTAAGACTGCTCTAGTTCTTAGTAGTCTAATTTTGGATTTTTTCTCTTCAGATTTTTTAAACAAAGAACATTATATAAAGACTTCAAATCAGCTCTTGGCTTTTCCTATTCAATATCAACCACTTACCAAGTGCCAATCATTTCGCTGAACCTTCTTTAAAAAAGACTTTTGCCAGTGGCACCACACATGAAAAGAGATGATGAGATAATCATAGCAAAATCTTACTCCAGTGTGCTGCCTTTTCTTCCCTGTTGAAAACCCCATAGGACATTGTTATGTGGGGAAAGAACATAATGATTCAAACACCGGAAACTGTTTCTTGTCACACAAACAAAATACAAGAGTCCTAAAAATATGGGGATCTTGAACAAAAGAAGTTGAAGTAATTAAGATTGTCATAGGTCTTGGATTTCAGATATCTTACTGGCAGTTCTACTTTTGGGGGGAAATTGAAATTGGAGTTATTATATAAATGGCAGGATTACAAAATGGATCTCCTAAGACATGGTAACCATGTCTTTAAAATATCTCCTATACTTAGTGTTCATTATTGGTTAAGATAAAAACTAAGCACAAGGCTATCAGAATTAGCTCATGCACTGAAGGCTCTTGAAGTCTCTATATAACTCATTTTATTTTCCATTTTCAGAAACTGAGCATTTTTTCTCCATAGCTGTCCACAATCCAAACTGTCTATCACTGTATGTTTTTTAGTTATTATGAAAATAGCATCCCAGTTTTAAAAGAAAGTAATTTACCCATTAATCTATCACCTAAATATAACTGTCTTCATATTTGCATTCTCTCCCAGCCTTTATTCACGTTTTTCCACAGCTGTAATTGTAGTATAAATATAATTTTATGTTCTACATTCTTCACTTAAAATTAAAATAGAATCTGTGAAATTTTCATGTTAATATATAATCATCATAGTTATAACTTTAATGAATGCATATATTCCATTTAATTAGTACAATATACTTAATCATCAGTCTTTTCCCAGGACACTTGGAAAATCTGTCACCTTCCTGAAGACTTGAGTTCTTTGAAAGATGGTGTTTGCTGAGCACCTAATATAGGCTCCACATTATAACAGAAGTGGTGAGAAGTACCCAAAAGGCTAACACGTGATCCCTGATTGCAACCAATTTATAATACAGCAGACAAGGTAAGACAAAAGCAGAGGATAAAACACAACCAAGACTTCAGGGGGAAGCTAGTAAAGAAAGGCTTCGCTGGGTGGGCTGAAGTTGTGTGGAGCCTGGAAATATGAAGAGAGTGTGTTTGGATGGGTAGAGAGATATAGGAAGGGCATTCCAGAAGGGGAAAAGGTTATTTGAATATGTCAAGACAGGGGCCTTGGCAAGAGTGGTGAAATCTGTCCCAGGCTGAAGCAGAATTGGACCTGTAAGTGGGCATTTCATCCTTTCCAGTTGTGAGGGTTAATGGGACTCAGGGACAGAAAACTGGGTTGGTGAGTAAACCCACTCTCTTGACAATGTTTGTCCAACAAGAATGGGCAGGGAAGTAAAGACTCATGAGCAACTCCTCCCTTACCAATTCCTCAGGTCTTTCCCTTCATTGTGTAGTTTCATTACAATCACTGCAATACATAGGCATAACTCACAACATAATTAGGGTACAACCACCTGATGGTCTATTTTTTAGGCATTAAAATATGAAGAATACCACAACATGGAAAATATTCATCATATATTGTTAAGTAGAACACAAAATATAAAATGGTGTATAAACTGCTACCACATAAAAGTAAAAATAGACATAAAAATCAAAATGATTATGTTTGAGTCTTGGGTTATGACCTAACCTAAGGAAGGGGGTGAAATAAGGAGAGAGCCCTTTCTCTTGGAGAGCTGCCCCCATCTAGTTTGATTCTTCCCCAGTTCTCCTGTCCTCTTCCCATTCTGTAGGACCTACATCTCTTCTGAGGCAGGAAAAACTTGGTTTTATATCATAACACATTTTTTCAAATCTATTGTTTCTTTCATATATTTACAGACATGTCTTTCTAATTATTATATCTTCCATGATTTTCCAATGCCTATGTGTCATCTCTCCTCAACTGTAACAGCCCTCTTCTGAGGCACCCAGCTAGAAGACTCTAGTTACCTGGCCTAGGTAGGGCCATAGGGTGTGAGGCTGTACATAAGGAGAAACACTTAGGGTATGTTTTAGGTTGAATTATGTCCCCTCAAAATTCATATAATGAAGTCCAAATTTCATATGTTGAAGTCTGCCAGTACTTCAGAAGGTGACATTATCTGGAAATAGAGTCTATGCAGATGAAATTAAGAAAGGTCATTTCTAATTTAAAAAAACAACTCTGGCATCTATGTGGCATACAGATTATCAGATAAAAAGAGTCATAGAGGGGGAACAATTTGAAGGTTAATAATATGGTCTAGAAGAGAGATATTGGTGGCCTAGACAAGTTGAGCTGATGAAGATCATGGTTGAAAGGAAAGATAGGGTTCATGGATCAGACCAAGGATTTCTGTTCTGAGCAGCTTGGTGAATAGTGGTGGCATTTTCTGCTATGTGGACATTGAAGAAAGCCTGTTTGAGTTTGGGGGTTGACAATGAAATATCATAGCCATCCTGTTATGTGTCATGGTACTCCGTTTTATTTTTACACACAGAGGAAAGGTGGCATAGAGGTGTTATGAAGATTGACGAACAAATACCACATGATCTCATTTATGTGTGGAATCTAAAAAACAAATAAACAAAACAAAAGAAAAACAGACTCACAAATACAGAGAACAAATGGGTGGTTGCCAAAGGGAAGGGGAGTGGGGGTAGGCAAAATAGGTACAGAGGATTAAGAGGTACAAACCTCCAGTTATATAATAAATAAGTCACAGGGGTGTAATATACAGCATAAGGAATATGGTCAATGATACTGTAATAACTTTGTATGGGGACAGATGGTTACTAGACTTACTGTGGTGATCATTTCATAATGTATATAAATGTCAAGTTATTATGTAGTACACCTGAAACTAACATAATATTCTATGTCAAGTGTATTTCAAGAAAAAAAAGAAAGATCATTAGGAGGGGCCCTAATCCAATAGGACTGTGTCCTTATAAAAAGAGGAAATTTGGAGACACGTGCACATCAGGAGAATGCCACGTGAACAGGAAGACGGAGATTGGGGTGATACATCTGCAAGCCAAGGAACACCAAAGATTGCCAGCAGAGCACCAGAAGCCAGAGAAGAGGCCTGGAACAGATTCTCCCTCACAGCCCTGAGAAGGAACCAACCCTACCAACACCTTGGTCTGGGAACTTCTTGACTTTCTAAATATGAAAACTAAGGTTTAATTTGCTGAGCATCACACAGCCAGTAAGGTGCTGAGCTAGAGCTCCTAGCCAGGTTTGGGTACATGCTCAATAAATGTTTGTTGGGTGTTGAAGGTCAAAGCTAGTCAGTGGGAAAAATTAGGTGATGGGATCAGAGAGTGGCATTATGGTTCCTGATAAGTGACTTCTTGGGAGTAAGGTACCAGTCAGGGTAGTGTTCTGGGTCCTGTCAGCAACTGAGGGTATCAAGGCATGATGGAAGCAGTGGGCTGATCCTATCAGAACCAGTCCAACTCGCTCCTACCCCGCACCCACAAGGCTATATCTAGGCTGTGTTTAACAGGCATAAAGAGACTTTGCAGATCTAATTTTAGGTGTGTTTGAGAATTAATTCAGAACCACCACCACCAAAAAAAAAAAAAGAAGAAGAAGAAGAAGAAGAAAAATGTTACTGACATTTAGGTTATTTAACTTCACAGCTACTGACATTTCAGAAAAGCCATGATTGTCACCTTGAGCCTCACATAAAAGCTAGGGAAAACAAAGGAACATGACTTCAGTAAACAAAGATTTCAAAGACGAATGCTTTTAACCAAAATGATACCTTCTGGATGTGTGTTTCAGTGCTTTTACATATTGAATTTTTACTCTAGATACATAATTCATTCTTATCATGTAGATAACTAGAGAAAGTATGATGTAATACTTTTACTTGAGAAACACTATTCTATTGATTAGAAATTTTAATGGAAATGGAGAGAAATGAATACACAAAATACTCTGAAAATTAGAATGAAAATGCACTGCCTCTTGCTGTATGGCTCAAATTCCCCAAATAATTATCGGTAGGGTCCATTGCCATCTAGTTGTATAAACATAAATGAGCCCAAGGTAACACCCAAAGCTCAAAGAGTAATGACAAAGGTGGAAGAGATAGTCTAGTCAGGCATGAAATTGATTTTATAATAACAAATATCCGTTGCCTTCCATGTGCTTAAGTAAATAATTCTGAAGCAGGGGGTTAAGATAATAAAAACAAAATCATTAACTGCTTCCACTAAATCAAACACAGAATAAAACCCATTGTCATGTTGACCCCGGAGCCTGTTTAATGGCTAATTAAAGCAATTATTTTCATCACGACACAGACCTTAATCATAGGTACCTTCAGAGCCATAGGAGACTTTGGCTGGTAACTTTGTTGGCAGTAGGCTTTCTACTGTATGCCTCAAATTTACATTGAAAATATGAATGTCACTGCTCAGATGAGGCAGAAGAGGAGGACAGTAGGTCATGAACCCAGTGCTGGAGCTTTCAACTGAATCATAAACCCCGTAATCTAACCTTTGAAGGCAGATTTAAGATGATGTAATCTAACTCTTTAGTTTTTTTTCCTTTTTTTTTTTTTTAAGGACTAAGTTAACTAATTGTAGATAATAGAAGTTTATGATCAGTGACCACCTAGAGGGGTGGGATAGGGAGGGTGGGAGAGAGGGAGACGCAAGAGGGAAGAGATATGGGGACATATGCATATGTATAACTGATTCACTTTGTTATACAGCAGAAACTAACACACCACTGTAAAGCAATTATACTCCAATAAAGATGTTTAAAAAAAATAATAAAGGTGATCTCAAAAGTTTAGAGAAAAAAAAAGTCACTTTGAATGTCACTATGTCATTTACGTTCCCACAGCTCAGCTTGGTTGATTAGAATATAATTCTACGAAGAGCAGAACTTCTGGTTCAGTGCCCAGGTGGGTCAGTTAGCTTGACTCAGTCCCTTGGCCCTACAACTCATCATTTTTCCACCCAGCTATTTTCAAATGTGAGGCTCTTATCTAAAAGGAATCACAAAAGAGAGTAGGGGAGTAGGGGAAGAATGTCAAAAATTTTTTACAAGTTTCAGCAATAACCCTAGGAAAGCTCTAAGCATGTGCCTTACTAATGGTGTCTACCCACATCCATGAGTACAATGAAGTAAACATCTAGTGTGTTTTGTCTTCCTAGCACCCCGTTCTTCTTCTCAAAGCTGTTCCTCTCCTTATCCCAATGTAGTTCTCAGGGATACTGCCCTGGTCCTACATGACTCAACTTCCTGGTCTCAGCTGATTGGTTAAAAGGCTGACACCTTTCCAAATCTGAGCCAAACAGAAATCCTTGCCTGGGACTTTTGAAACTGGCTTCAGGGAACATTTGTAAGTCTTTCCCTCTTGATGATGGAAGCAGTCAGATTTAGAATTTAGCAGCCGCTGGTGGCCATGGTTTGCCCTGCAACGGAAGAAATTTGGCTTTAGTGAAAAGCAGGTAGGCTCCACACACAGAGAAGTAGAAACAGAAGGTGGAGGTGAAGGGCCTGACAGCATCCCATCCCATCCCCCACTCGGGTTGTGGCTAAAGCTCAGCTCCATTTGTACCCTAGTATTGTTTTATTTTTTAATCTTTCTCGGATTTCGAGTGCTACAAAATTCCTTTGCTTTGCCTCAGTGAGTTTCAGTTTCTGTCGCTTGCAATCCAAATAACACACATATACTCATTCAAAGGCAACAAATCAAAAATGAGATTGTCATTTTCAGTTCTGGCATTGACTCCATGTATCATTATGCTGCAGTAACAAACAACCCCAATCTCAGGAGCTTAAGATAATAGAGAATTAGTTCTAAGTGATTATGTGTCTCTGTTTGCTTAGGACAGTTCTAGTTTATGTGTCTTGTCTCAGCCAAATTATTAACAGAGCCTCCTCTAAGTCTTGAAAGTGATCTGGTTTGAATGAAAAATTCTGTGGTCACATTATTTATTTCTCATTTATTTTACTTATCCCTCACGTAAGACCCAGGCTGATAGAATGGTCACTATCTGGAACATTGTCAGTCAGCATAGTAGAAGGAAAAGAAATTTCTAGTATCTTAAACCAGACTAGAAGCATCAACTAGAAATGTCATGTCTCCTAACAACTCATTGGCCAGAGCTAGGCACAGCCCCACCTCATGGCCTGGGGCCAAGAATTCAACTCTTGTGGTGAAGAGCATTAATTACACCCAAACTCTAACTCTGTCCTTATTGTAAATCAGTTTTCCTATTTGTAAATCTACAATTCTTACTCATTTTTTCTGATGGTCTATTATATGGGTCCTGAGATTAGATTAGATTATTTTAATTTACGCTTCCTTTTCTAAATTTATCTGACAACCTGCACTATTTCATTTGACAATCATTGTATGCCTGTTTGTTAAACATAGTGCTAACTCTTGAAGGATAACACAGTGATTAAGACATGATCCCTGCTGCCAGAAACTTAAAGCACTTTTTTGTATTTTTTAGAGTATATTTTAGTTCATCATACTAGTAATTTACTAAGTGATTTCTTTAAGAACTGCCAGAGTTAATAACCCCAAGGTATGGTTCACTCACCTGTTAAGACCTAGTATAGAAAATCTCTATGCAAATTTCATATAGCTTATTCTTCCAATTTAATTTTAATATAGCTTATATTCTTTTGCAATGAAAACTCTGATTTTAATTAAATAAGCATAATACAGAAAATCCTAATATAAAGCACTTGCTTTGCTCTATGTAATATCATAGTTCTACATAAAGTCCCTTACATAGAATTTACTTTTCCATTATAGCCACTAGAACTCTCCTCCACACAGAATTTCTGTCTCCTATGACTAGGAAACTCAGAACTTAACTTTCCTTGTCATGACTAAAGCTGAATCTACATCAAGATCTTCCTATTCCTGTTGCTTAAAGTCTAAAAAGGAATTGGAGACGAGTAATTCCTATACTTGTTGCCAGAAATGCAAAAGCAGAAAATGTGGGTCTGGGCACCATAACTGGAACTTGAAGTACATTTTCTCACAGAATATTCTATAAGGTGGTGAGCTACTATATTATTAGTGTTACATTTCAGCAACATTATGAGTGAAATGGGCTTTTATGGACCAGTCTAGAGACCTCAGCACCATTTATAGGCAGAAATATGCTTTAAATTTCAAGCAACTAAGTTATACTTTAACTTTCAGAATACTATTTCATAAGTTGGTTTACAGGTACTAGGGGAGTATAATTGAATGAGATGTCCAAATCCTCTGCTTTGAAGTCAAGTACTTTTTTTTTTTATTGGAGTATAATTGCTTTACAATGTTCTGTTAGTTTCTGCTGTACAATGAAGTGAATTAGCTATATGTATACATATATCCCCTCCCTCTTGGACCTCCCTCCCACCTGCCCCCATCCCACCCATCTAGGTCATCACAGAGCACGGAGCTGAGCTTCCTGTGCTTTACAGCAGGTTCCCACTAGCTATCTATTTTACACATGGTAGTGTATATATGTCAATCCTAATGTCCCAATTTGCCCCACCATCCCCTTCCCCCACTGTGTCCACATGTCCGTTCTCTACGTCTGCATCTCTATTCCTGCCAAGGAAATAGGTTCATCTGTACCATTTTTCTGTATTCCACATATATGCATTAATATACAATGTCTGTTTTTCTCTTTCTGACTTACTTCACTCTGTATGACAGACTCTAGGTCCATCCACATCTCTACAAATGACCCAATCTCATTCCTTTTTATGGCTGAGTAATATTCCATTGTATATATGTACCACATTTTCTTTATCCATTCATCTGTCATTGGACATTTGGGTTGTTTCCATGTCCTGGCTATTGTAAATAGTGCTGCAATGAACATTGTGGCACATGTCTCTTTTTGAATTATGGTTTTCTCAGGGTATATGCCCAGTAGTGGGATTGCTGGATCATACTGTAGTTCTATTTTTAGTTTTTTAAGGAACCTCCATACTGTTCTCCATAGTGGCTGTATCAATTTACATTCCCACCAACAGTGCAAGAGGGTTCCCTTTTCTCCACACCCTCTCCAGCATTTATTGTTTGAAGATTTTGTGAGGATGGTCACTCTGACAGGTGTGAGGTGATACCCCATTGTAGTTTTGATTTGCATTTCTCTAATAATTAGTGATGTTGAGCATCTTTTCATTTGTCTCTTGGCCATCTGTATGTCTTCTTTGGAGAGATGTCTGTTTAGGTCTTCTGCCCACTTTTGGATTGGGTTGTTTGTTTTTTTTCATATTGAGCTACATGAGCTGTTTGTATACTTTGGAGATTAATCCTTTGTCCACTGCTTCATTCGCAAATATTTTCTCCCATTCTGAGGGTTGTCTTTTCATCTTATTTATGGTTTCCTTTGCTGTGCAAAAGCTTTTAATTAGGTCCCATTTGTTTATTTTTGGTTTTATTCTCATTACTGTAGGAGGTGGGTCAAAAAAGATCTTGCTTTGACTTATGTCAAAGGGTATTTTTCCTATGTTGTCCTCCAAGAGTTTTATAGTGTCCAGTCTTACATTTAGGTCTTTAATCCATTTTGAGTTTATTTTTGTGTATGGTGGTAGGGAGTGTTCTAATTTCATTCTTTTACATGTAGCTGTCCAGTTTTCCCAGCACCACTTATTGAAGAGGCTGTCTTTTCTCCATTGTATATTTTTGCCTCCTTTGTCATAAACTAGGTGACCATAGGTGTGTAGGTTTATCTCTGGGCTTTCTATCCTGTTCCATTGATCTATATTTCTGTTTTTGTGCCAGTGCCATATTGTCTTGATTACTGTAGCTTTGTAGTATAGTCTGAAGTCAGGGAGCCTGATTCCTCCTGCTCCGTTTTTCTTTCTCAAGATTGCTTTGGCTATTCAGGGTCTTTTGTGTTTCCATACAAATTGTAAAATTTTTTGTTCTAATTATGTGAAGAATGGCGTTGGTAATTTGATAGGGATTACACTGAATCTGTAGATTGCTTTGGATAGTATAGTCATTTATCATGGTTGTGTTATATACTTTCAACACCTGGGAGTCAATCATTTAACCAACACATACTGATTACCTCCTAGGCATAAGAGAATATTCTACATGCTGGTGATATGCAGTGAGCAAGAGAGAAAGGTAGAGCAACTTGGTGTCCTCTCTGCTCCCTTCTGCAGATTCTCTGCATTGCAGAGGAGAACCCTAAGGCCAGATTCTTCAGCCCTTCCCAGCAAGGAACCAGGTTAGAGTCATCCAATGAGAGGAGCCCATGTGGGATTTGGTCATCTCTGCTGGAAGCTGCATGAAGACTCATGGGCAAAAGGCTAGTTCTTGAGAATCCCTAGGATCAGCAGTAGCAGTTGCCATTGAGACTGGGAGAAGTTGAGACAGCTTCTGTGTCGGTTCCTGAAAGTCAACTACACCCAACCATCTGCTTCCATGACTTTCCAAGGTGGTGTAAGCCTCTAGTTCCTTGCATAAAGCCCTTCCCATTTGGATTCCTAGGTGGCTTTTGTTGTCCCTTCCCCGAATTATTGATAGAGCAAGGCAAACACAGTCCCTGCCTCTACATGCTTACATTCTCATGGAGAAGACAGACATTTAAGCAACCGATTACACACATAACTATGTAATGGTCAGTGGCGTGCAGGAGCCAGCTTCTGCCAGTTGTCAGAGCTGTTGGCTAAATTTTTAGAATTGTGCAAGCCAGTCATTAAACACAGTCAATATTAAAAATTAAACTACATAAACTTTCAATTAATTATATGAAAAACAAAACTAATAAATACTTTAAGCTCACCATTTTCTAATTTACTGTTTTCTACACTCTTGAAATTACTTAAATATATATTTGCACCTTTCTCGTGGAAATTCTACATCATGGTTTGCTACTGCACATCTTCTCAACTCTACTTTCAATGACGTCGCAGTGGTAGCTTGATATCGCTGAACTGAGAGTATTTACATCACTGAAATCAGCAAACACTACAAATCAAAGCATCCCCTATCCCACAGAGCTGGTTGTTAAACATTTACCAAAACACCACTAGTAACTGTGATAAGTACCAGAAATATAAGTACATATTAGCACACAACTGGAAGACTCCACCATAACCAGGGGTTTCAAGGAAACTTCCACAAGGAAGTGATACCTGAGTTGAGCTCTACCAGTCGGTTAGGTGAAGGAGAGGGGAAGAGCACTGCAGGGAAAGGAAAAGCATGTCTGAACTCTGTTAGGAGGGAAAGATCTTGGTCCTGGCAAATGGCTGAAAAGCTGATGGAGAGAGAATGCAAAGAGAGAGGGTCTGTCATTTAGCTCCATTCTGTCCAGACTTCCTTCCTTGCCAGTCACCATGGTCTGCCATATGCTGCTGTTACTTGTGCAGTTCTTTTCCCTGTCACCCAGCAGACAATTTTGTTGAAGACAGAGACCATGTCTTCTTCATTTTCCCAATGCCAGGTGCCTACCTCAGCTTCTTACATCCCCTGAGCATATTCCTAAGTGAGTGACTGGATGAATCCTCATAACACTAAATTCAGTAAGCATGAATAAATTCCCAGAAATGAAGACAAAATTCATAATTCAACTTTTTAAATTAAACAAAAAGAATAGGTTTTAAGTGAAAAGAGACAAATATATATAAGCACCAATTATTTATAAGTTAGAAAAATAAAAACTGAACTAATAACTTAAACATATTCAATGTTAAAGGACGATATGTACTTTAGTCTGCTTGGGCTGCCATAACAAAATACCATAGACCAGAGGGGCTTAAACAACAGAAATCTACTTCTCACAATTCTGGAGGCTGGGAAGTCCAAGATCAAGGTGCTGAAAGGTAGGTTTCATTTTGAGGCCTCTTCTCTTGGCTTGTACAGCCATCTTCTCACCCTGTGCTCACAAGACCTCTTCTTAGTGTTTGTGCACAAGTAGAGAGAGAGAGGGATCTCTGGGATCTCATCCTCTTTTATAAAGACACCAGCCCTGTCCATTGGATCACGGCTTCACCCTCATGATCTCATTTAATCTTAATCACCTTCTTAAAGGCCCTATTTCCAATACAGTCACATGGAGGGTTAGGACTTCAACATGTGGATACTGGCGGGTGGGGGGGGACATAATATAAGAACATACATCAGATTTCTGGTTCAACAATAGAAAGAGATTGCTTCTAAAATTACATCAATAATCGTGATAGCTATTACTGGATATAGATATAAGACATTCTTTATTACACAAAACTGAAATATGCCAGCTTGAAATGTTATAATTTAGTTTTTATATTATATATACTACATCTTTTATATTATATATAACATGACAAATTTGAATACAACCCTACACACACAAACACACTCACACACATACACACACACACTTTAAAAACATCACTGAATCACGTCCCTTCAAAGCTGGCAGTAGGCTGACCACAAACAGCATCTCTTTCATTCCCACAAGGCAGCAGCACTTTGGCTGGTAAGCAGAAATATCAGAAATAAAAGTACCCCATGTTCAACACTGGGATTTATAGCCTGGGGACATTCCTGGATTTATTTTGTGACTATTGTACTATTCTTTTAATGTTCAGTGCTATTATAATTTATAATTGTTTTTATATCCCATAACAGCATCCCAGAATGCATTGAATGGTGATGCTGTTAAATGCACCCCTCAAATCAAAAGCCATGGAGTGCGAACTTCCCTGGTGGCACAGTGATTAAGAATCCACCTGCCAGTGCAGATGACATGGGTTCAATCACTGGTCCGGGAAGATCCCACATGTCACAGAGCAACTAAGCCCGTGCACCACAACTACTGAGTCTGCGCTTTAGAGCCCGTGAGCCACAACTACTGAAGCCCGTGTGCCTAGAGCCCGTGCACTGCAACGAAGAGTAGCCCTTGCTTGACACAACCAGAGAAAGCCCGCACGCAGCAACGAAGACCCAACACAGCCATAAATAAATAAATAAATACATAAATACATAAATACATAAATAAATACATAAATAAATAAAATTAAAAAACAAAAGCTATGGAGTAAAATTAGATGTGATAAAAAGCTATGAAAAGGGTCAAGGTTTTATAGTTTTCTTTATTCATGTGTTTTTATGTTATTTGATATACATAAAAAGTATATTTAAAAGTAAAATTAGCGCTTCCCTGGTGGCGCAGTGGTTGAGAATCCACCTGCCAATGCAGAGGACACGGGTTCGAGCCCTGGTCTGGGAAGATCCCACATGCCGCAGAGCGGCTGGGCCCGTGAGCCACAATTACTGAGCCTGCGCATCTGGAACCTGTGCTCCACAACAAGAGAGGCTGCAATAGTGAGAGGCCTGCGCACCGCGATGAAGAGTGGCCCCCGCTTGCCACAACTAGAGAAAGCCCTCGCACAGAAACGAAGACCCAACACAGCCATAAATAAATAAAAATAAAAAAAAAAAAAAGAAAAACATGCCTTTAAAAAAAAAAAAAAAAAGTAAAATTACACTAGAAATGTCATTGATTTATGAAGTCTGGGAACATATCCCCCCACGTTACACATTTATTACAATAGGGAAATTAGCATTGAATTACATGTGTTTTGAAAAATGCAAGGTCTTTATGAACCTATTCCTCACATAAGATATGACTGCCTCGTGCATGCGTACAGCTGAGAAGCATGGACCTCCTGTTAACCCAGAGACAGGGCGGGGGGAGTCATTGTGCTTCTTTTCATGAAACATTTGTACCTGCCTGTTCAGAAGTGTACATCTCTGTGATTATTTAAATAATCTATAATAGAAAAATTGTGTCCATTTCCTTGAAGTAGCACCAGGATGGAATCGACAAAATGATATAGGAAATATAGACCCAAAGGGAAGTTGTCTTTAGCTCTAGCTGAGCTTTTGTTCTAAAGTCATTTGATATGTGAGACACACCTCCTTCCAGAATCATTAATGTGCAATTTTTTGCCAAGAAGCAAGAGGATAAGCGAGATGATCTGATGTCCTTTGCAGTCTGATAAATGAAGGTAATTCTTGGCAGTTCAACACATAGCTATGTTAGATTTTATCTTTTGTTGAGCCTGCCCCCTCTGCTCTAATCAACTATCTCAGCCACTCAGAGAATCACTTGATAAGCCTTGTTGGTCTCTGGCTCCCTGCACACAATCCCCTCCTCCCAGCAAGATTTATCAAAATGCAGCCGAGGGCAACCAGACTGTGTTCTTAGGTCAATGGTGGGAACCCAGCTATACCTGGTTATCTGTCTTAAAGCCTGATTCTCTCTCTACTCTCACCCTGTCTCTTGATAAGCCCATTCCCTTTGACTCTTGGACCCAGAATCTGCTTCATCTCCATTCCTTCCTATCAGTAAGGTCCTCACATGATCTTTGCAAAAGTAACCAATCTCCTAACAGGGACACACATACACACACACACACACACACACACACACAATTCTTGATGTTTCAGCCTACACAATTTCTCACGCTAACTTCCCTAATATCTTGCAAATGTTACAATATAGCACTCACAAAATCAGTCTCATACTCTAAATTTTACAAAACTGTTTATATTAGCATGAAGAAAATTAAAAGATGCAACCTAATAGTTGAGTTCATTATGGTACTTAAGCTAATCACATGGTATTACACAGTGCAGTGCCTTGACAAAGCCTGACAGATTTTTACTAACATAAAATATATTTATGTAGAGCAGATTTTCTCCTTTCCCGCTGAGAAAAAGCAGAAAGAAAAATACCTAAGTAGAAACCAGAGGAGTTTTAGTTAGATTTAAAGATTTAGAAACTGTTATATAGGATTAGATGAAGAAATCTAAAATATCCTGTTGATGTATAAGAAGAGACATGCCTGTCTATCAGAAATGCTTAGGAAATATAACTCAGGACAGCCAGACTGACAATTCCTTTGAGGCAGGCACCATATTTACTTTGTTCACTTTTGATTTATCAGCAACTGGAATGTATGTGGCAGACAGACATTCACTGAACAGACATACAATAAACATTTGGTGAATGAATAAAGGCCTATTCAAAATCTAAAGTCAAATATGTTGGTTACAGTGTATCCATTTTAGCCAAGCCTCATAATTATTGAAAGTGAGAAAGATCTTAGAAATCTCAAGTGACGTGCCCATAGTCAAACAGGGAGATAGAGGCAGACTTGAAACTTGAGTCTCCCAGTCCTAAGTTCTGTAAATTAAACAACCATGGAGCTCTGTCCAAGGAAGAAGAATTAACAACTTATATTTTCTCTAGAATATCAGATGAATCAACATATGAGTGCCCTGAGTCCCAATAACTGGCAGTAGATTCACACCAACCAAACTAAAACACTTTGTATCCAGTATTAGCCAAGCATTACTGTGGTGTTCTTGCATACATGCTTATTATGTAACTATCTGGACTATTCTATGAGGTAGGGATTGTTATCTCCATTTTAGAGATAAAGAAAAAGCCACAGAGAATTTAAGCAAACTGCCTCATGTCCCTCAGTAGAGATTAGAAGCCAGATAGTTTGATTCTACTTCAGTTCTCCTTGTGAAACCATGGAATTCATTGAACAATTAAATGGGACGACCATCTTTTGGGTTGGCCAACAAGTTTGTTTGGATTTTTCTGTAACATCTTATGGAAAAACCCAAACGAACTTTTTAGCCAACCCAGTATTTCATCACCCAAATGAGGACACTTCTTGAGAATGAAAGAACTGTGCCAACAAGCTTAAGCTGGCTCTGTCCTGGGCAAAACTGGAAGATCACCCTGGTCCTGCCCCTGGATCCCTCCCTCCAATAGAGCATGTCTGCGAGTTCCCCATAATCCTAAATCACTCGATCATAAAGCTTTACTGCTTTTGGATCAGGCTATATGTCTGTAATTCTTAAGATTCCTAGGTACAAAATTTCACATTGCATACTATAAAAGTAGCTGGAGTGTTTCAAGGGATTCTAAGTGAATTAGAGTCAATAGTGTTGTGTATTAATTAAATTAGAATTGCTGAAAGAAAGTCAATTTCTATTTAAAATTTCCAAGAAACGGTAAACCCTTTTTCTATTTAGGGTGGTATCAATAGTGCTCTGCAGGTAGACCAAGAGAGGGGTGGGAATAGGTTAGATGCTAAGACCCCAATTTCCTACCCGGCACCATAATGCCATTCTATATTTATATAGTGGCTTTAGGTTGGGAATTTGAAAAGAGGGGGTTATTAGCTGGGTAACTTCTCAGTGAATGGTAGAAAATGTCAATTCCCACTTATTATTGCTTAATTAGAACTTTTTAAAAGTTATTTTCAAATTTCAGCATTTTGAAATGTCAACTTGTAACACTTGCAAATAATTTCTTTGAAGCTGTGCAAACTTCAAAGCCTTATATCTTCACCTTTTAGAAATAACCCATGGTGACACTGGTTGGCTTTGGAGAACTGGAAAGCCTCTCATCTCCCCAGAGCTCACTTCCCTGTACTGTAAAATAAAGCTGAGAAAAGGGCTTGAACTGGAGTTCCATTGGTTTGAGCTTAGAGTTCATCAGTTTACTTTCTGTTTCCAGCCATCCATGAGGGTCAAGCTCTCCTTTACAGACAGGGTGTCTTTAAAGAGAGACCAGGTTGTTCATTATTTGGTGGGACCAGAAATAGAAGTAATCTAACTGGCTGTGATCTATGTGTTTTGTGAATTGCCCCTCAGGTGTGGACAAGCCAGGACCAGTAGAAACACTTCCCTAGAAATCTGAGGGTTTTCTGTAGCTAGGGAGAAGCTGGCACTTTGATGTACAGCCTTGGGAGCACCTTTCAGTGAAAGTGAGTTTTAAAAAATGTCTGCACATGAACAGAAGGCACATTTCCTTCCATGATCTTTATTCTGGAGATCTCACCCATCTCCTCACCTCCACGCCTCTTCCAGCATTTGTACAGCCAGTTCATGGAGCGATAGTGATATTGGTATGAATGTGGAAGGTGGATTCTTAACATTCTTTCCTAGGAGAAACTGCATTATTTGAGATTTTAAAAAATTATCATAGGCATGGGTTTGTGTTCCAGGTATGATGTCCACCCAACTACACCTCATCCAACCACCCAGATGAAGCCACTAACTCCCCAACATTCTCAAACAGCTAGAGGTGAGGAGGAGGATGGAGATGCATCTTCCACCCTGGCTGGCTCCTAGTCCCATGAGGTGGCCCACGAAGTGGTTCTCATTCCACAGGACACCAGGCTCCATCCTGAGCCCTGACATGTGGCCGTCACCACAGGGAATTCCCCAATCCTTCACCGAATAGGAGCTCTTTGTCAAAGAATACATTCCCCTTGGGAACATATTAATCAAGACAACATTGTAAATCAGAATGAAGTATCCAGACCAGGACCTGGGTCAGTGGTTGCTCTGTACTTGTCCAGATCTGTTGTTTGTAAGCCAATAGTCTACTCCATGTAATTAATGTCTGAATCTTGGCTCCTGACATCTATAGTCTATAGCAAGTCTTTTGTGATTCATTAAATATTTAAGAACTATCCATCAAATGTAAGAAAAAAATCCTCATTTTCTGAAAGTTTGTTCACAGTTTTTTTAATAGCCCAAGCTATACTGATGGTCTTGTATCTTAATGAGAAAGTTAGGAATAGAGAGGTATACCTAACCACATCAACATTTTCTGTCAGGATCTAGTATTCTGATTATAATAAATAGTAACGGATTGGGCTTCCCTTGTGGCGCAGTGGTTAAGAATCCGCCTGCCAATGCAGGGGAAGCAGGTTCAAGCCCTGGTCCGGGAAGATCCCACATGCTGTGGAGCAACAAAGCCCGTGCACCACAACTACCAAGCCTGTGCTCCAGAGCCCACGAGCCACAACTACTGAAGCCCGCACACCACAACTACTGAAGCTCGCGTGCCTAGAGCCCATGCTCTGCAACAAGAGAAGCCACTGCAATGAGAACCCTCGCACCGCAACGAACAGTAACCCCCGCTTGCTACAACTAGAGAAAGCCCACACGCAGCAACGAAGACCCAATGCAGCCATAAATAAATAAATAAATTTATTTTAAAAAAATAGTCAAGGATTGATTTACTTTCCACTTATTTTATTAATGTGGGCATTTATACCCACTTTCCCCTCTTCTGTGAAAGTTAAGTCAACTGTAGAGTACAGACTGGGAAATCTTCTAGGCGAATGGTTCTTAACTTGGGGTCCTTGAATTCTCAAGGGGTACAGGGATAGAAACCAGGAAATCCATTGATTTGGATAGGAAAAAAAAATTGCATCTTTATTTTCTCTACCTCCGGTGGAAATTTAACATTTCTTTCAATTGTAAATGTAGGCAACACATCATCACAGTGTTAGTCAATCCTATAACTGTGTCACCAGTAGAATTCATGTATATTTTCATAACACATTAGGTTGTAACAGCTGTCTCACAATACCAATTATATTATCATTACTTCAAAATCATGGTACTTAAAAGACATCTACCCCATATCACATTTTTATTTTGTACAATATTTTTCATTTATAAATTTCTATTATTTTATAAAAATAACTTTTAAAATTTGCATTTTTATTAAGGTGTAATTAGCATATAACATTATATTAGTTTCCAGTATAAAACATGATTTGATACTTGTTTATATAGATAAATGATCACAATAAGTCTAGTTAACATCCATTACTACACCTAGTTACAAATTTTTTTCTTGTGATGAAAACTTCTAAGATCTACTCTCTTAGCAATTTTCAAATATTCACTATAGTATTATTAAATTTAGTTGCTTGTTTTGTACATTTTGAAAACAATATTTTAATATATAATGATTTCTTTTGTTATCCTGTGTTTTTATTTTATGCCCTTGAAAACATTATTCTGAGACATCTATAGACCAACACAGAGATCCAAGGTACAGAACAGGTTAAGAATACTGTTAAACACTCATATTTAATAACATAAATAAATGCAGGGAGATAATGCACAAAAAAACTTTCTTTACTCAAATGCTTAAATAAACAATATTTGATAATATCTTGGGACCCATTTTGAGTTAATTGCAGATTTCAATTCTCTTTAGTTCTAGTTCTTTTCAGAGGTATTCTCTCTTGAAAGTTGAAGAGAAAGGGACCTTCCCAGCTCTCTGGTGGATGCATGGTACAAGTTAGGTGGGTTGGATAAGGATAAATTTCTGCCGTGATAAACTCAGGATGGGTAAATGAATACATAACTGACCATCCTGCTCATAAAGACTATTTGCAGAGAATCTTCCTCTTGTATTCTTTGCTGCCTGATTTTTCATTTCATTAAAGCTGGTTGAGGACCAAACCACTTATTGTGTAAAGGAACAATTACAATCAAGGTTTGGTCGTAATTTCCTTGATTTTTCCCCAATGAAGCACCTGCTATCCTCAGACTCAGAAGTCACAGAGGGCAAAAATATGCACCTTGACTCCTCCTAGGTATCAGAATTACCCAGACACTTAAAAGCCTGTGTCTGATTGTTCAACCCAAAATTCCAGACTAGGACAAAAGGTCCCTCTGCCCTAAGAGTTAAAAAAAAAAAAAAGAAAGAAAAACAGAAAATGTTTGCCTTCTGTTAATCCTATTTTTCTATTTTTCACCTGCTAAAAATCTTTTTTTCTTCCTCACCTTCATTTCAGTAGAGCCAAATAGTTAAATGGCCCTAATGTCTTGGAAATGAAGGTACCTAGCTGTGATGTTGACATCTTACTTCTAAAACATGCCTGAATGACAGTTGTGCTTCACCATTCTGAGGACCTCCATTCACCCCAAATAAACATATCAAGGGATAAATCTCCTCACTGTCACGGTAACGTACACTTACTTTCTAAGATGATTCTAGGACTTCCAATAAAGCTTTATAAATGCAGTTGATCCTTCTCTCAGTTTCTTCTAGAGATATGTGGTTCAAGTGACCTCTGTACTTGGCTGTAAATTCCTAACACGTTTACCAGCCCTAGCTGAAGTGGATTAGTCTAGTACCATAAAATACCTCTTTTTTTCATATTTCAATGTCAAAAAAACCCACCAGGAAACATTTTCCATACAGATCCATAGCCTCTACATATTTCTATCTTCACACCACTTACCAAGCTTTGAAGAATAACATTTTTAAAGACCTTAAAGTTCAACTGTTTCATTCTCCTGAATTCATAGACAAGAAAGGTCGCCCTAAACAGCTTGAGTGACTCATGCAAACTCATTCAGCTGCCAGAGCTGAGGAAAACACACTTCTGTGCTTTTTCCACTTCACCATGCCATCTCCTCGCCCTCAACTTAGAACCACTGTGTTTTCTTATATTCGTGCACATTTAATACGGAAAGAAACTATTATCAAGGATATTTACTAACATTTTAAAAACCACAGGATATAGCCAATTTTCCTTTCTCGTTCACAGGTCCTATCCCCTTTTTTCAAATGGTACTTTCCTCTATCTTATTTTAGCCCCAGTTTGAAGCCTACCGTTACTTACAAATATATACCTAAAAAAGTACGACTTTAAAGTGTTTATATTAGCTGTTTATATTAGCTTTCCAACAACAGAGAATCAATTCCTGTTATATTTTATTAAAACATTCGCATTTACTAACAAATTTCTGTGAAACTGAATATAAAATTTCTATGATACAACTCAAAGACATTTTGAAAGTAATGGATCTGTTAAATCAAACAATCTTCAAGACATAATAATATGTCCAAATATATGAATTTCTGTTCTTACAATTAAATCCCATTTGGCTTTTACTGTAAAGCCCAGGAAGTAACCCACTGTAAATGGGATTAAAATAAGAGGCAAACAGACAAAAATCTAAGAGAATTCACTCAACGAAAAGAAAATATTTAAAAAGTCATTCAAGCTAAGATCCTAGCAAAGTGGCAACCAAGTGATTTAAGCAAGGACATTAAAGAATATTCGGATATAGTAGTATTAGTAAAAGATCTGTTCTGGTTTTGGTGGTAGTAACAAAAGATACAATGAGTAAAAGGCTCAGCTTCTTGACTCATTTTGTGTATGTAGAGAACTCAGATGGAAACAATATAGTTGTCACCCAAGTGAGGGCACCACCAACAGGACAATATTTTACGGAAAATATTGCTACATATCCAAATAATGGTTTAATATAGCCAACAGTAAATGTTATTGGAACTAATACACGAGAAACAAAAATTTATCTTTCCTCTTTGTCTATGACTACTCTCTGACAGAGATGCTAATCACTGATTATTATTCCCGATCAAACAACTACAGGTAGAAAAAGGAAAAGTAAGATGGATAGGAAAATCCAAAATTAAATGATCAAAGTTAAATGCCTATAAAGACATGAGCTAGAAAGAACCAAAGAAAAATTAAAAGGAAAGGTAGCACAAAACAGCTTGAGTGACTCATGCAAAATCATTCAGCTCCCAGAGCTAAGGAAAACACATTTCTGTGCTTTTTCCACTTCACCATGCCATCTCCTCGCCCTCAACTTAGAACCACTGTGTTTTCTTGTGTTCGTGCACATTTAATACAGAAATGATAAGAGTGGTGGCTTCCAGACATTAAAACACTATCTTGATAGTTAAATTAGAAAATCTTAGATATAAAATATTTTCCATGGCTCTTAAAGTATAGAAGGATCTCTACTTGGCACAATTCAAACCACAACTGGACTTCTCTAGATGTTACACGCAATCAGTCCCCAAATCCTGTCATTCTCGCACCCTAAGATATTTTGACTCCTCCCCAGTGCTCCTCCCAGAGCCACTGCAGCTCCCATATCCTACTCTGTCTCATGTGGAAAACCACAATCGTCACCTAGCTGACCCTCCGTGTGGCAGCCAGAGGACCCTTTCTGAATCTGGTCCTGTCCGTCCTGGTTTGAAATCCTCTGAAGGCTCTCTCCATCACCTTTAGGGTAAGGTGTTCAGGTGCCTGAACATGTCTTACAAGAGCTGTCATGACTTGCCCCCCTGCCTAGCTTTCACCCCAGATTCCACCACATTCCCACCTTCCCCAGCCCCCAAACACACACACACTCTCTCTCTCTCTCTCGCCTTTCCACATAAGTGAAAACACCTGCAGTTCACAGAACGCAGCATGCTCTTTCCTCCCCGAGTTCTTGCACGTGCAGTTCCCTCTGTGTAGAGCGCCCTCTACAGAGAGTGGACTTATGTCAAATATCTCATCTTCTGTGAAACTTTCCCAGACTCCCCGTGTTAGAGTGGGGTGCATCCTCATTCGTACACCCATAGCACCTTATACAAACTCTGCAACGCACTCACGACAATGTATATTCTCTCTTTCCAGCCTATAAGCCCTTGTGGGGAGGGGACCACACCATGTTCATCTCTGCTTCCCAAGGCCTTAGCACAGTCACCAACAGAATGGTTACTCAATTAATGGTTGATAAATTAATGGATTTAGTTAGACCATTATTCATTCAGTATTGAATACATATACGTTTAAGATCTACTATATGCAGACATTGTGTGGGATGTTGGAGATTACTAATAAAAAGGCATGATCTCTATGATAAAGAAATAGTCTAGTGAATGGTAGGGAAAAGGAAATTGCCTATACCAAGTACCACTAAGAACAGCTGCTTTGACATATATGATCTCATTTAATCCTTACTCTGACTATATGAGGAAGTGTCAATCCCATTTCAGAGATAGACTCTAAAAGCTTAACAAGTTATTTAGGCCCACACAATCGATCCCAAAGCCAGAATCTGAATACAATTCTACCTCATGCCAAAGCTCACAGCCCTTTCTTCTGTGTCTTTGTATCTTTCTAACGTTTAAACATCTTGGGTTCTTTGTTGTTGATTTTTTAAAATCTGACATGAGAACTGGGAGCTTGATAATAAGATGACCTTGTTCAGCTCACTCTGAAGCAATGATTCTCGGATCATTCTATCCAGGATTTAGAAGCAGTCCATTGCCAGATTTTGTGCTGTGCTGTCAAATCTATGAATGTTTCCATTTTCTTGTTTCATTCAGAGAACTCAACAATAGGCATACTAAATCCACTATGGGCTCATCCAGACTTCAATAAAGAACTATCATTTCAAAACCTCTGAGTCCTGAGGCTGGACCACTGTATTTAAATGATATAGTGGATTGCCAGAATCAAATAAAGTTTAATATTTTATAACTGATTAAAATATTGATGATGACAATATTAACAATAACAAAAATGATTTCAGTGGCATCCCCACAAAACTCAATGGCACCCAAAGAATAAAGCAAAGGAAAAATTACATTTGATTCTCAGGTTCATTATGCCCAATAATATACTGGATCTTATAAGACAGAGATTTCCAACTTTAAATCTCCTGAGGAATGTATTTCCTACTGTTCTTCTCTCAATTACCCCAGTGCTACCTACAGCCCTCACTTTCCTTTGTTCTTTCCTTTACTCCTGTATTTATGCCTGTGAGCATCTCAAGCTTAGTATCACCAGCACTGGATTACATGTAGAACTTTTACTCATATTTTTTGCTTACAAACATTTATATAGTTCTTCCTTGGTATCACACTGTTATAAGCATTTTACAAGTATTAATTCATTTAATCCCTGCAACATTGCTATGAGGTAAGTACTATTATTATCCCCATATTATTAATGAAGAAATTGAACAGGGGGGAAATTAAGTCACTTGCCAAGGGTCACAAAATTGATGTGGGCAGAGCAAGGATTCAAACCCAGGCCATCTGGCAGCTAGAGTCTTGGCTCTAACCACCAGGCTAGTCTATCGCTCGGATAAATATGCTAATCCATATAGCAATCCTGGAAAGGAATATTAATATGGATCATTGGAAAACTGCAAATAATATCTGAATAATCTTTGGCTTTGAATCATAGAGCTTTATATTCCAGGTGCTACTGCAAGACTAATAAACACCTCTAGTGGGTACACAGGAGGTAGATGAGGAAGGCTCTTCAGGTACCAGGGGTATTAGGATTAGGAGAGGGGAATTCTCTGATCTCCTGATAAACCCATTAATCTCAAGGTCCTGGTACCATTGCTCAATTAAGAACAGTCAAGCAGTGCTAAACATCTGCCTCCAGAAAGATCACAAACACTTGTGAGAAATACCATCCTCAGGAAGATGTCCACTCATGCTTAGAATGTAGTTATGACATTAATTCAATGGAAGCAGGAGGTGCTTTGGAGAACTGCTCCACCTTAAATTAAACAAGATTCCAAATGAAGAAGATCAGCCACGAATAGAGTGACCATCTACCTATCTCTGTTTGCCTGGGACAATTCCTGATTTCAACAGCAGTCCAGGAGTAAATATCTATAGCACACTCTTTCACTCTGCAAAGCATACTGGTTTGGGTGATAAAACACATTGCAACCCTCACCAAGAATAACCAAGGGTTGGTTGTAACTCAACACATCCACACAAAAATTATCTCTGCAGATGAAGATGTACAGCATACTTAAAAATCCCTAAACTTACCATATCTGTTTCACAACTCTTCATCTAAAATTCAATTCAACTGCTAAGTCACCTTACATATCCTGACCAGGGAAAATAATAATAAAAAATACTTCTTAACTATGTAACAACCTGTACAAAGCCCCATAAAGAGATGAAAGATGTGACACCTGCTCTACAGGTGTGCAACATCCTCTGGCTGAGAAGAGGCTGAAGTCCCATTGCTGCTCGCCCCACACAGCCGGTACTGTCTAAACCCTGTAGGCACACTACTCAGTCCTCACAGCAACTCTGAGAGATAGCAATCAGTACTCTCTTTTTAGAAAAAGAGAAAAACTGAGGTTCAGAGGTCACTGTTGAACTGATAAAGTAAGTTAATAATTTGGACACAGTTGAAATACCATGAAATTTTTAGCTCCCATCCCTACTGCATTTTTGAGATGATAGAATACTTTAATATACACGTGACAAGAGCCTTCAAGATTCATACCAACCTTTACTTTCATTTATTATACAATGAAATTCCATTCCCTCTCTAGTACCAATTCCATACATAGATCACCTGACGAAACACCAGGCAAAGATATGGCCTGACGGCACCACCACTGTGTGTACAGGAGAGTTCGTGTACTTGAATATTTAGTTGCTTTCTTCTTTTCTGTTTTTATCCAGTAGACTGGAAGACAGAAAAATGAAAATTCTGATCCTGGTACTCATACAATTTATAAAACCTGTGTTATCATTAAGCAAGCCAAAAGCAAGACATCAAAATTTCACAAGACATGAACTGGTCAATTATGAGTTTATTTGTGAAGGAAACAGCAGTTATTCAATGACATACATAAAACGATGGAAGTTAGGTCAAACACTGTGTCTACAATTTGAGGTGCGGGGGTAAAGAAAATGGAGATATTTGTAAATTTGTGGATTACGAATCAATATCAGGAAAGCATTTAAGCGATTCAGAAATTGCTAGAGCTGTTGATATGGATAAAGTTTTCTACAGATTTCTTATCAAGGGAAGAAAATGGCTAGTTTTAACCTTTCTTTGAGCAAATTTTGTACAAAAGTTGGTAAATCCTCAGTAAAGGCAGTATCATAATTGCCTGCTGAATCCCCCGACAAATTACAACCAAAAAGCCTGCCCACTGTTACATTTCCTCTATCTTCTAAAGCCATGCTAAGTAAGTTGAAAGACCCAAAGCCTTAGGTAGAAAATTATTTTTTAAATACATTCACATACATGTACTCAATATTAATACAATTTTTAGTATATTTGACAAACACATATACATTGTAAAATTAAAAATTTTTTTAATTTAAATTTAAAAAGAAAAACATATACCATACTTGATGCCATAGTTAGGGATTTTATAACATTTTCACTTCTATGGGACTGTTCTCCACAACTTACTCTTAACCTGCCAGTCTGTGTTACTCAGCTTTTTTACATGATTTCCATCCATGTTTTCAGAAGACATTCTGTAATAAAATAGGATAAAATGAAAACTGTTTGCTTTCACAGCAATACTGTGGTAGGGGAGGTCCCATTGCCCTAGTTTTGACCGTAACTCCCTGTGGGTGGAGATTCGCTTATCTCTCAGCCTTCAGCATCTTGCCTGTTCCAGCTAGGTGGCAGATATTAATTGCTTCTTGAATAAATTTTAAAAATAGTCTAAAAAGTTAAGAATCTTTACAAAAGTAAGAAAAATAAAACGTCTTTTCTAACCTAACTTTCACCATTTAATTTGACTCACTCTTCCCGCAACTGGTTTTTAAACAGCTGAAATCCACTTATAATTCTGGCTGAAAGTTGGCTTTCTATTCACTCTATAGAGAAAGCTACAAGGTCAGGAATCAACGTAGTCAGCTTTTTTCTTTAGGTCTTCAGAACATACAACCTTCGCTTTTCTAGAACAACTTGAAGTTCCTTCTTCTAAAGCAATTTTTCTTTTCCTTTGAGGCAAAAAAGGCTCCTTTCTTTGGTTCCTCTGAGCTAGACAGTTTCTGAGCGTCTCTCTGGAGCCTGTCCATCCCTTTGAGCTTTTCCACATCTTTATACCCTAGAGGCCCAAAATGACATCACCTTCTTAGGCAGATCCCAGCTGAGCTCTTCCGGCAGGAACTGTGAAGATTAACTACAAATTGTAAAGGGCCAGGATTTTTGGAAATCATAAGGTAGACCATAGGACTAATCAGGAGGGCTGTCCATGGTGTATTTAAAAGGAAAAAGTATATTGCAGAGTAATGTGCCCTTTTGTGGAAAAAATATGTTTATAATAATCCATATACATCCAAAAAATGGAAGGATATATTCCAAATGACGGAATTAAGGGCAATACTTGCCCTTTTCACTTTCTATACTTATACAATGTTTGAAATTTTAATAATAAACACAATTTTTGTAATTAAAACAATAAAGAAGAATGGTTAGGTTTTTCCAGTATGCGATGTCTTCTTTACGAAGTCCCTGCCCTAGAGATCAGAGATACAGGGATAAATTAAATGTGGGCTCATTTAATTAATTTGCTTGAGCCCCAGGAAGAGGTCAAGATCTCAAGGAAAGGGACACATACACAATTAGCAACACAATCATCATTTTGGTCTGGAACCCAAAGAGTAAATAAATATTAGCTATTTAAGACCTAGAAAGAAAATAATTCATTCACTGGTGCCACTGAACCCTATAAAGGAATTTAGAGAGAAAAGAAAGATGAAAAGTCTGCTGGTTTTTGGTGCAAAGCATATGCTTTCTAGACAAGTTTTCAAATCCTCGCTGTATCTGTTACCCACCATTAGACATCAACCAAATCACCTAATCACTTACAGCAGTGGTTCTCAAAATCTAATATATATGAGTATTATTAAAAAATTCAGCTTCCTGGAGAATATCCCCGGAGTTTCTGATTCTTCAGGTTTTGGACCTAATGAATCAACAAACAAACACCACAGGTGATTCTGGTGCAGATGGTCCACGGGTCACACTCTGACAGACATCAACAGGTAGCCTCACCAGTTTCCCCATCTGAAAACACACATGTTGATGTCTACCTTCTCTGGGTTTTGGTGACACATGAATCAGACCTAATAAAAGGGGTTCTTTCCTCTTTTTTTCTTTAACCTATAAGTCAGTAAAGATGCCTTCAAGATGCTCATGGTTTCAGCTGGAAGCCAGCCCTCTCTGCCATGGGAGCTCTTGCAACTGCCCAATGACTAGTCAGATCTTCCACAGCACGGAAGGGCTGGAGGGTATTAGTTTCCTAGAGCTGCCATAACAAATTACTGTAAACTTGGTGGCTTAAAACAATAGAAATCTATTCTCTCACAGTTCTGGAGGCTGGAAGTTCGAAATCAAGGTGTTGGCAGGGCCACGCTCCTCTGAAGGCTCTACAGGAGAATTCTTACCTCTTCCAGCTTCTGGTGGGTCCAGGCGTTGCTTGGCATCACTCCAATGTCAGCCTACATCTTTACTTGGTCTTCTCCTCCGGTTCTTCTCTTCTGTCTCTTAAAAGGACACTTGTCACTGGATTTAGGGCCCAATCAGGTAATCTGGTGATCTCATCTCGAGATCCTTAATTTAACTGTATCTGCAGGATTTCCCTGGTGGCGCAGTGGTTAAAAATCCGCCTGCCAGGGCTTCCCTGGTGACGCAGTGGTTGAGAATCTGCCTGCCAGTGCAGGAGACACGGGTTCGAGCCCTGGTCTGGGAAGATCCCACATGCCACGGAGCAACTAGGCCCGTGAGCCACAACTACTGAGCCTGCGCATCTGGAGCCTGTGCTCCGCAATAAGAGAGGCCACGACAGTGAAAGGCCTGCGCACCGCGATGAAGAGTGGCCCCCACTTGCCACAACTAGAGAAAGCCCTCGCACAGAAATGAAGACCCAACACAGCCATAAATAAATAAATTTAAAAATAAAAAATTAAAAAAAAATTAAAAAAAAAAAAATCCGCCTGCCAATCAGGGGACACAGGTTCGAGCCCTGGTCCGGGAAGATCCCACATGCTGCTGAGCAACTAAGCCCGTGCGCCACAACTACAGAGCCTGTGCTCTAGAGCGTGCGAGCCACAACTACTGAGCCCACGTGCCACAACTACTGAAACCCACACGCCTAGAGCCCGTGCTCCATAACAAGAGAAGCCACCGCAATGAGAAGCCCGTGCACCGCAAGGAAGAGTAGCCCCACTCACCACATCTAGAGAAAACCCGCACGCAGCAACAAAGACCCAACGCAGCCATAAATTAATTAATTAATTAATTAACAATTTAAAAAATAAATAAATAAAAATAAAAATAATTGTATCTGCAAGGACTCTTTATCCAAATATGATCACATCCATAGGTTCCAGAGGTTAGGCCATGGACATATCCTTTGGGGGCATCATTCAACCCACTACAGGGGTTTTGGGGTTTTTTCTCTCTCTCTAGTTCTGTAACCTGATGTCTGCTGAGGTCATTTAGCTTCTAGATCATCTTTCATGCTGCACAAACTGTAGGGCCCCAGACATAGCATACAGCCTCTATCTCCACATTAAAAAAAAAAAAGTTTTTCCTGTAAAAACATATTTTACAGTAAAATATTCATAACATAAAATTCACCACATTAGCCACTTTTAAGTGTACAGCTCAGTGGCATTAAGTGCATTCACACTGTTGTGCAAACATCACCACCATCCCTCTCCAGAATTTTTCCATCATCCCAAACTTAACTCCTTAAACATCTGTACTTCTTAAACATTAACCCCACACTTCACCCTCCTCCCACCTCCTGGTAACCTATAATCTATTTTCTGTCTCCATGAATTTGACTACTTTAGGTACCTCATATAAATGCAATCGTACAATATTTGTCCTTTTCTGTCTGGCCTCTTTCACTCAGCATAATGTCTTCAAGATTCATCATGTATAAGAATTGTATAAGAATGTATAAGAATTGTATTGTTGTAACATGGATAAGAATTTCATTCCTTTATAAGCTGAATAATATTCCACTGTATGGCTATACCACATTTTGTTTATCCATTCATCTGCTGATGGACAGTTTGGGTGGTTTCCCCCTTTTGGCTATTGTGAATAATGCTGCTCTAATTTGTCTCTAGATTTTGACATGGAAAAATTCGCCCATAGAAGGCTGTTCTGTGTGTAGCAGATTGTACTGGAGAGATGAAGACATTTATACTGCAAAGAATATAAATAAACTAAATTTGACTATCAAACCAACCTGTTCTTTCAAAGTCCTTTTCTACTTCTCCATAAGTTTTCCAGCCTTTCCCTCTCTTTACTCTCTCCTCCTATTCCTTTTCTCCCCTTCCCTTCTAACCTCAAATTCCTGTTCATTATGCATTCAGGGTGATTCAGCTACCTTTTCTCACCTTGTCATCTACCAACCTTTTCTCTCAGAGTCTCAATTTGCAGCATCAATTGGCTTACAGGGCATTTTTCTAGACAAAGTCCATTGCCTCCCAAATGGAATTTCTGGGGCCCACTGTTAGGTTCATATATTTCCTCCCTGCTATGTTATATTTGAAATGGCATTGGGATACAAATGTAGAAAAGCCACTAGTTGAAAATAGGAGACAGGAGGATGAGAAAGAGAACAGGGTTCAAGATGAAGAGTTCAGCAGAGGAATGAGATCAAAAGTTGTCTTCAGGGGAGAGAGGAAAGAGAAGACCCAAGGGCACTGACCCTTTAGAACACAGGTGGAGGGAACACAGCCAGAAATCAAGAAAATTTTCAAGAAATACACAAAAGGTTATAAATGTATTGTCTGATAGAATCGGAAGCCACATGAATTAAACTAGATGACAAATGTGAGGATTTGTCATGCAAAAGGTTTCAAGATATAGAAAGTATATGCGTGTCTGCTTGGAACAGAAATACAGGCATCCCTCATCTGAATCAATTCTTTTCTGAAAACATGTTACATAGCACTTTTCAGGTGGTGCAAGCCTATCACTCTATTATTTTAATCGGGAAAATTAATATGTTCCCAACCCACCCAAACACCCATCCAGTTTCCCCAAATATCAATAAAACACTTGTAAACATCTATATAGCAATCCAAATCCACCCAGGATTTTTGAATGATATAAATTAGATCATTTGAAACACCAATTACCCAATTCTTTAACACATAATGAAGTTTGGAGGGTATGTTTGTATGCAGTACATAAGGAATCCCTTCTTACAATATCAAATAGGAATTATATTTTCCTTTTACATGTGCAAAGATATATACCGTAATGTAAGTAGACAATGACATAACATGTGAGAGATACTAAAGATCCTATCTAAATTAGACCCTGGTTAGAAGTGCTCCCAGATCCTGGCAGAAAGGAACTGAGACTCAGGAAGGGGCTAATACTCAGGCAAAAGGATGAGGAAGATGGTTAGAGACAATGCAAACACTTTTAAACAACCTGAGCAAAGGACTTAAGACGGCAGCCCACTCACTCTCCATCCTCCTGCCCCATCTCAACAACAACAAATGGTTTTTTATTATACACACAGGCATATTGATTGTGGTGAGATGTTGATTTTGATGGTAAGTTTAGGGTAAAAGTGTCTACAAATCCTCACGGCAAATATTTGAATAATGAGAGTTTACATACACTTGTATACTTTAAAAGGAAAACAAGACTCTAGGGAATGAGGTGATATTCGTAACTATTCTCATCTTATATCAATTCTGAATTAAATCCAAATTTTAGTTTCTGTCTCTAAAGGATTAATGTTACAGAGGTGACAAAGAGTGAGAACGCAACTGGAAGTTATATTAGAAACACAACTAACCCTATTATTATAACCTTAAGAGATTACATAAAATTAAAAGTTCCCTCAAATTAGCTAAATATACTGATATATGAAGTTGTAGTATGCAGTATGTACTTTAGATCCCTAAACTCAATAAAATTATGTACTGTAGATTCCCAGATTCAACCATATTAAAAATAATCTCTGTTACAAATGATGGATAAAGAAAATGTGATACACACACACACACACACACACACACACACACAGAAAACTGGAATATTATTCAACCATAAAAAAGAAGGAAATCTTGGCATTTGCAACAACATGAATGGACCGTGAGGGCATTATGCTAAGTGAAATAAGTTAGACAGAGAAAGGCAAATACTGTATGATCTCACCTCTTATATGTAAAATCTATTAAGCTGAACTCATAGAAACAGAGAGTAGAATAGTGGCTGCCGAGGGCTAGGGGGGTGGGGGAAAGGGGGGAGATGTTGATGAAAGGGTACAGACTTCCAAGCATATGTTGAATAAGTTCTGGGATGTAATATACAGCATGGTAACTATAGTTAGCAATACTGTATTGTATACGTGAAAGTCGCTAAGAGAGCAGATCTTAAATGTTCTCACTACAAAAAAAAAAAAGGTAATTATATGAGTTGATGTGCGATGTATATGTTAACTAACCTTATTAGCAATAATCATTTTGCAGTATATATGTGCATCAAATCATCACACTGTACACCTTAAACTTATACAATGTTATATGTCATTTATATCTCAACAAAGCTGGGGAGGGGAATAGGCTGTATTATGATATCATGTTATTTGATGTTGGCAGCTCAAAGTCATTCACTTCAAAATAGGAAGGAAAGGATGGAGAGAGGGAGGGATGGAGGGAAGGAGGAAGAGAGGGAGGGAGGAAGGGGTTGGCTGCATTCAAACAGGTGCTTCCTCTACCAAAAAAAAAAAATCCTGTTAAATAGACATACTGCCACCAAAAGGAAAGGAGCCAAGAAGTGGGGAGGTGTCCTGGGGTGCAGAATGAGAAAGAAAAGTTCTTCTGGAAGATTTTTCTTGAAAGCTAAGATTTTAAATATTACCACAGGAAAAAGGAAGTATCTGATTGGCTTTCCAAAATGTATCTCTCTCCACCAGGGAGTAATGAAAGACAAAATAATCTCTCTAAAATCTGTCTAAATCTCTACACATCCTCACAAAAATGTGAAAACTTTGCTCTAGATTTTTCTTTTTTATGCAACTCAGTCCTCCAGGTTTGTTTTTAGCAGACACTAAGCAAAATCAATTACCATTGCCAAGAAATAGTCCAACTGAAAAATTATTTTTGAAGCCTGTCACATCTTTTACACTACTTGGCCCATAAAGTTATAAATCCTCTCCCAAAGCAGCCCAATCTTCTCCAGGGATCTGAAGACAATTTCACTCTTCTGTTTTTAAACATCTTGAAAAATCCTTACATTTGCTTGAAAAGGCAGATTGATGTTCCCTACACACACACACACACACACACACACACACACACACACACACACACACACACACAGGAAATAAACACAGTGAGTTTGGAGAGACTGCAGGGGCAGCTTCTGTGGTAAATGTTTCAATCAAGTCTATATTTGTAAACCTTTTCTGAAGCATCTGCCTTAAAGTCATGTAATCTAAAAACCAGGGTAAAGAAATTGACATCACTAAGCCATATCATCTCTGATTCCACAGGACTGTCCCCAGGCCAGAGCAAAAATGTCGCTGCCTAACGATTTTTTAAAATAACCACTGCAAATGTCCTTGATAATGTATTTCTGTGCTTCAACCTATTAGTATCAAAAAGTTCATCCTGATAGCTAACCCAATTTTCTTCAATTGCAAAGTAATATCATTCTCAGGCAAGGAGGAAAGAAATGAGCAAAGATTCTGAGTCAGAGGAAATGGCTTCACATCCTATATTTGCTGTGTAGCTTCATGCTAGTTGTGGGTCTCTGTTTCCTAACTGTGAAAAGAAATTACTGCACTAGATCATATTTACAGATATGGTGCTGCTCTAAGAGACAGTAACTAACGGGTTAGCACAAGCCAAACAAAACCGTCATTCCTATATGTATTATGACATATATAATTCATATTTTAGATAGCTTTCTTCTACTCAGATTGACTAATCCTAATCTTTTTTTTTAACATTTCCTAAACTCTATTCATTGTGTTTGTTCTTGTAGACAACAATATTTTTGACATATTAACTGATGCAGCTTTTCCCTCTATACAGTTGATCCTTCAACAACAGGGGTTTGAACTGTATGGGTCCACTTATATGCAGACTTTTTTTCAGTAGGAAATACTACAGTACTACACAATCCCCTGTTGGTTGAATCCAAGGATGCAGAATCCAAGGAACACACAGGAACCACGGATAAGGAGACTGACTACAAGTCATACGTGGATTTTCAACCGCACAGAGGGCCAGCGCCTCTATGCTCTCCCCACCCCGCTGTTTTCAAGGTTCAGCTGTATTTCCTATTAGCCCAGGACACTCCCCCACTCCCATGTTACTGCAATCTAGGAGACAGGTAGGCATTTGGGAGTTTCTACTTCAGAGGAGAGCCAAAGAGGCAAATTCTTGACTTTTGCATATAAAATGCCAAGGACCTAGCATGGACAAGAGACTTACTTGAAAAAAAAAAATATGCTGTTTTCCAAGCCAACCAGGAGACTCCTACAGTTTGCACGGGGTGTTTAGGAACCCTAGATAAGCCCAGGGAGCACTGGACGGGTGAGGAAATGGGACACCTAGACCCTGTATTCCTTACAATCAAAACAAAGAAGGTTTGCAGCAAACTCTAGGGACCAACACATAACGGTCCACAAAGAGGACCAGAATGGATCCTCCTGTCTTGGCATCTGTAAGGTTGCCAGAAATTAGCTGGAACATGTGAGAAAGCAGAAGCCATAGACTGACTGGGGAAACTCTGAATTGACAGCTATTACCCTGAATTGTCAAAAGACTTGAAATGGAAAAAAATTAAGTTACATCTATTGGAGACCCTAAGGTTAGGGTCTTAATGCCATACCGCTTACACTCTTCTCTGATAGATTCAATTCTCTGAATCTTGCGTAAGTAGTAAGGTGCAAACTAGACATGATGACCAAGGGGCTGGCTCTAAGACGAGTCCAAGAATCACTTCATTGTTTGCAATGTTATGTGTTGATTCCAAATCAGCACTGAAAGCCTGATTTCAATCATCTGAGATGATTTAGCAATAGCACACAAAATTAGCGCCACAGTAGCTGATCTCATTCATCAAAGTGGCTTATGAAGTAAAATTTTACTGCTGCTGGAAGAGATTACAATTAATGCTCAGTACATGTGGTGACTTCCTAGCATAGACAAGTGAATAACATTTAAAGTTAATAAGTATTAGCAGCAACAACAATTTTATTTTCAAACACAGTTATACCTACCTTAGAGAGAAAATGCAATATATCCAGATTTCCCTCAAGGGAAACCGACAACAGTTCATTATCCATGTATGGAGTATATCAGATATGGCAGACTTCTGTTATGGGCCACTCACAGACTTCAATCCCTAGCAGAATGCACCTCAATAATGAGCGCCAGAGGCTTCAAATTTCAATTCAATTTCTTCTGGTAAAAGTTTAAAACTAGCTTGTATAATCCTCTTCCCATCTGTCAATTTCCTAGAACTAGATGAAGAACACGGTTGGTTTTTTTCCCCTTTGATTAATACCACTATAGATGGAATGCATAACAACTCAATTTGCTTTGTATTGTGACAGGATTAAGCATTTCTGATCAATCACAATGACATCTCCTATCGCGCCCACCCTCACCCCCCCGTAAAACTTTTAGGAAATCAACTGCATCAGTTAGAAGTAAATCAGCACACCTTCTTGATTGCTTTAACACAGTGGTCATAATTACAAAAAAAAAAATCCTTTTTCATGCAGAAGATCTACACTCTGCAATTGCTACAAGGATTTCTATTACAAAACTGATTTTGAGATCATAAGTTTATTTTAGCATAAAGTTATTGGAACAAAGTGATCACTCTTGTCAACCCTCCTCCCTACGCAGTACCCCTCAAAGGTTTTCTAACGTCATAGAGCTGCAGTTCAAAAATTTGCAAGATTGAATTCATATCGCTGCAATCACAATGGTGGAGGCTGAAAAGAAAATTCCTGCCACTCGGAATAATTACTGTTTTTTCACTGACCCTGCATGTAAGGGTGATGTAATTTCCCCAAAGGAATAGTTAAAGTACTGTGCTAAAGCTCAGACTAGCTTTTTAAAACAGCTTTATTATCTCCCTACATTCATTTTAGTTTGAACAAATTAAGGTTCTCAAGGGGCCCTTTTTCACTTTGTTTATCCTGAAGGCCATAGCTCTCAATATAAAAGGCTTATCGGAAGGAGATAATGACATTTCCAGAATCTAGGCAAACCCCTCTACTCCACCTCCCCTAAGAAAAATGAAAACTTTCTAAGGAGCTAGTTGGTACAGCTAAGCCAATTTATTTTTAACCTAGGTTCTCAGAGAAGTCAAATATAAGCATGATAATATTAACCAACTTGACAAGTACCCCCGGGAAAATTTACACTCATAATTTTTTTAAAGAGCATCTAATACCTTCCAAAGAACTATTAATTTGCATGTAAAGATGTTCGTACTTAAAATAAAAGCTGTTGTGACTGGATGTAGCTGAAAAGACACCACAGTCCCGCCACCAGGATGCTCACAAATTTAAATGATTATCTAATTACACAAGCAACATCTATTAGCAGCCTTGTCAATTACTTAAAACTCTGACAGCTTTGCTGTTCCAAAAAGAGCTATCCTATTCCCAAAGGGCCAGTCAACAGACTGGTATCGTCAAAGTGGTTTAACAAAAACTTTCATTAGTCAAAATAATTCAACAAACGTGGTAGATGGAGATATCGTACTATGGCTGAGCTTAACAGCTGAGCACCTTAAGGATATCAAAGAAATGTGAAATACGATCTCTGCCCTTAAGGATCTTACAGTCTGCTAAGGAAACCAAAAACATCCAAGAAACAATCAGCAAAGAAAAATGGGATTTTTAGCACTAATATTTGTCGTATAGATTTTCACTATCCAATACAGTAGCCACTAGCTACATATGGCTATTAGCACTTGAAATGTGCCTAATTCAAATTGAGATGTGCTGTAAATGTAAGATACACACTGGGTTTTGAAGACAGTACCCAAAAAAACCCAGGATATACAATATCTCTTTAATAATTTTTGTATTGATCACATGTTAAAATGACAATATCTTAGATGTAATGGGTTAAATAAAGCATATTAAGATTAATTCCAACTGTTTTTTTTTTCTACTTTTGTAAATGTGGCTACTAGAAAAATAAAAATTATATAAGTGACTTGCATTTGTCATTTGTATTCTTTTTCTCCTGGGCAGGGCTAGTATAGGGGATAAGCGGCATACTTGCACTTGTTCGAAAAATTCACAGAGGGGCTGGCCTTTAAAGGATCCAGAGGACTTTGAAGGTGGAGTTAGGAGGGAGACATGTGCCAGGCGAAAGCTGGAATATTAAATTCTAGGGGTAGAAGAGAGATTGTCCTGGAAGTGCATTTGGGGGGGTTAGACATCTGGGTTGAGATCAAGTTCTGAAGTCAGACAGGGACACACATACACTTTTCCTAACTTCTCATCTCACTTCTGCTGTGCTTTATAAGCAAATTCGGTGAAAGAGATACCACAGGGAAGTTCAAGGTAAGTTTATAAAATCTTCAGTGGGAAAGCAAGAAGCTGAGATTCCATTTGCCATTCCCGAAGGTAACCTTGGGTAAACGATTTATCGTCTCTGCCTCGGATTATCCTTATTGTCTCTTATTACGTAATTTCTAGTTTTTTTTTAATGTCTGTGTTATCTATTGACTTTAAGAATTTCTTACCAATAAGTGCTTGAAGAATATCACATACCAAAGAGACTGATATTACTCTAGGATCGTGATCAGCCAACCTCCAGACTAACTTCTCAACCACTGATTGAAGCTCCCATTCTCCACAACAGCTAATTCAAGCAATAAACTCTTTGGACGTCTTCCCGCACCCAGCCTGTGCTCTCATAGATGGCTTAATCCCAATCCTATAGAGACAACCTACAAATTTACACTTAGCAAGCCTTTTCTTGCTTCCTTTCTTTGTTACACTGGTGAAGGTAGAAGGATCTCTGAATAATGATGCTTCTGGGACCTAATCTCCTTTCTCTTTTCACCCTAGACCAAGTGGTCCTCCAAACTTTATTCTCAGATACCCGCTAAAATGATTTTGAAAAACCTCTCTCATATTTTTAAGTTGACATCCAAAAGTTACCATCTAATTTGGTATAGGATATCACTGGCAAAGGATATAACTGCCTCTATTTTGTAAATTTTGTAACAACGTTTAAAAATATAACTGTTACTTCATTCTTTAAATATGTCCAACATTTAAAACGTGTGAAATCACTACTGATTTTATTCCCACCTTCATCCAGTTAAAAAATACATGAATAAGCTCTTCCTTAACATCAGAAAATGTTATATCATTCCTTCTACTCTTGGAACTCATTATTCTGTTCTATTCCTCCAACAAAATTTCAGCCCAATGTAATATATTTTATGCTTGAAAGTCTTTTATTGTACGCCTTATCATACCTCTCTGCAAAAAAAGTACGTCAGTAAATTTAATTTTTTTAATCTCCTGGGTCCATAAGTTTCTAAGTGATAACATTTTTCTTCTGGATTGAGTTCTTATTAAATTACCATTACATTCAATTGATAAACACAATGTAACATATTTTATATTTTGACAGATATTTATTAATTATAACAAACAGTATTTAGATGGAACTATTAATTAATTAAAATGAGGTTTTTTAAATTATTCCATGGGTCCATGGATAATATAACTTATTGCCAAAATTAGACAATGTTCTGCATCAAGTTTATTTCTGTATTTCATTTTTTATGTAAGTACCTAGAACATTCTTTACATAAATAGGTAGATAGAAATGGAAGGATTTATTATAGCAATGTCACTCAATTCTTTAAACTTCTGAGTTACATGCCAAAAGTCAAATAGTTATCTAGCATCCAAAATTATTTTTAATGATCTATCAGCTGACAGATTCTATTAGGCATTTCTTTCATTTCATGAAAAGCAAAAAAAAAAAAATTACTTGAGTTGCAAAAGGATTTATAACCTTTATTACCCATTTGGGTCGTTCACTTTCTCCATATAAACGCTACTGCTTTTGTGTGGGGCTCACGGAGGCACCATGGCGAGTAAGAATAAATTGCAGGTCTGCCCTTCTTTTGTCAATGGGAGAAGAACTCTGTGAAAGGAGGTGGATGGAAGAAGAATCTACTTGACCACAGAAGGATTCTCAGGAATACTGATTTTAGGAAGACAACATATGGAACTTGAGGACCTAACAACTGGATTCCCTTAAAATTACATTATTTGTGTGCCCACAGAAACCTTGGAGTCTTTATGTACCTACACAAGTACAGGTACCTTGGCTTGAAGACCACAGTTGTAGGTCTTTCACTGATTCCCATGACTTCAACTACAATGTGTCTAAATGCTGATAACTGTCAAACATACTCAGTTTGACTCAGTGGGTCAGCCCACTCTCCTGAGATTCAGAACCACCTACCCACCAACCTACTTGCCATTCTAACTCACCAGCATTTCCTGAATCTATCCACTTGCCTTTATCTCCCCCTGCCCTTGCCCAAGAAAGACACCGTGCTTTCTTGTCTGGATGCCACATTTACATTCTCCCTCACTCACCTCCCTGCATCCCGTCTTATTTCCTTCCCACCCATTCTCCACACTATAGCTAGAACAGTTTAAAGGATAAAAATAAAAGTGGATCACATTCTGACCCTCCTTAAAATCTTTAGCGGCCTCCCAGCATTTAGATTAAAGTAAGAACTCCTTTATTATGACTCATAGGGCAATCCAAGTCCATTCTCAATCCATCTCCTGGGCATATCTCTGCCACTTTTCCTCACACTCTAAGCTCCAGCCAGTCTGGACTTCTTTCCATTTTTCAAAGGCTCCAGGACCTAAACCTACATACATGTTCTTTCCTCTGTGCCCTTTGCCTAACTCCTACTTAAATGAAAGGCTTAGTTTAACTGTTACTTCCTCCAGGAAGCCTTTCCTGATCTCTGTGAGGCTGGACCCTCACAGACGAATGCTCCCCCGGTACTACTAATTCCTCTAAACAGCATATATCACATGTCGCTGGGAGGAACTTGCTTTATCCTTTGTTTCACCTTGAGATTATCAACTTTATACTGCAAGGACCATATCTATCTTATGTACCTAGTACTGACCCTGAAATATTTTCTATATCTAGTACTGAGCCTGAAATATTGTAAGTGCTACATAACTGGCTGGTGAATAAAAATGTCTACTTATTAATTCATAACCATAATTTTATTTTAGGTATAGTCACCATTCCCTGACCCAAAATTTGTTTGAAATATGTCATTCTCCATTATCACTTGAAGGCAAGTTCATAGTTCCTTTCTGATGACTCATAAAAGCATAAAATATTCCAAAGTGACTAAATATAGAGATCTAAGTACCAAGAGTTTGTCTATTGTGTTAAAGATGCTGTTAAGGAAAAAGTCAGCTTTCTTGAGAGGACCCTGGTTGTAGCCTTCATCACTATTCCATTGAGATAGAATCATGTCAGCCATCGACATGCACCCAGGTAGGAATTTCATTAATTTAAAGGTTTTCCTTCCCTGAATGCTCTAAAGAGACTTAAAATAGAAATTATTAATTTCTGACAAATTTCCATATGCTATATTCATGTCTGCCTTGCCTCTTATATATAAACTCTTTGTGTGATAACATTCATTATTTTTATCTGCATGCTCACAGTTAATTGACTATTAAGTATTTCAAATTTCTTTTGTACAGTAAAAATGAGCAAAAACTAATATATAATTGGCCTTAATAAAACAAGTGAGTGCATTGAAAGAAGTATTGTATTTGCTAAGAATACAGTTATTGTATTCTTTAGCAGTGTTTGCCTTATTAAACCACCCATTACAATTGCCTTTATGGATAGCATCTCTCGTATAAAGTAGTACAATATGATAAGCCAACTGCTGCTAAATGATCGATTTCATTTATGTAGCCAGATTAAGGGATGTCTTTCATACCAACACTCTTTAAGGCAGAAGACAATCACCAAGGGAATTCTCTGATAATCAATAAGCATCAGTCATGAAAATAACCTTCCTCTTAACCACTTCCTTAGTGTGCTTTCACGTACTCACTGGTATGTATGTGGATACCGAGGACCTTAAACCCACACGACCTTTCTCAAGTTTAATGTCTTCGTGGTTTCTGTTCTGTATTCTATCCTGGATAGTTTTGTGAAATCTATTTTTGAGTCAGGTTGCCTGAAGAGATTTTTTAAGTATAAGATCTCCCACAAAAGGTAGAGAATACCAAGCTCCCAGCGTTTTTTCCTCAGACCTTTCCACTGCCCTATTTCCTCATCCCCAAAAGGATATCATCATTTTGTCATTTTTCAAGTTCTAAACCTTGCTGTTATATTTTTCATTTCCCCATATTGTGCTGTCAATCCTTACCACTTATCCTGTGTCACCTAGGCATCACAGTAATCATCTTACAATCTGGATCACTTTCATCCTTTCTTTTCACATCAGCACCAACTAGAATCAACACTTGGCAAACAGTCCATCTATTAATTCTGTTCACAAATACCTATTGAAAGCACACTATCTACTATGCACAAGCACTGTGCCAGGTTCTGGGGTAAAACAGGGACCAGAGGAGACTTCAGTTTTGACCTCAGGGGGCTTCCAGCCTAGCAGACGAGACACACAACAGACATGTAAATATACATAATTAGAGATCATAAGTGTTATTAAGAAAACTGAAATAGTTCTGTGCTGGAGAATAATAATGGAAACAAGATCTACTTTTATCAGGAGGTGGAGGAAAGCCTCTTGGAATTAACTACATTTAATCTGAGGTCTCAGTAGCAAAGGGGATAGAGGCACAAAATGAGGTAGGAATGATAGACCAAAGAGCCTTATCGCCCACAGTAAGGAGCGCACAGTTCATCCAAGAGGCAAAATCAGATTTAACTTAAAAAAAAGAGATGAATCAGTCAATAAAAGATGGAAATTTACTCAGCCATAAAAAGGAATGAAGTACTGATTTATGCTATAACATGGATGAACTATAAAAACATTATGCTAAGTGAATGAAGCCAGTCACAAAAGACTGTATGATTCCAACTATATGAAATGTCCAGAATAGGGAAATACACATAAACAGAGAGTAGATTAGTGCTTGCCAGGGACTGAGAGGATGTGGGATGCAGAGTGACTGCTAATGGGGATGGGGTTTCTTTTCAGGGTAAAAATGTTATGATATTAGGTAATGGTGATGATGCACAACTTTGTGAATATACTAAAAACCACTGAATTATATGCTCTAAAAGGTGGATTTTATGGTATATGAATTATATATTAATAAAGCTATTACTAAAAAAAAAATCACTTAAAAAAGAAAGCACTTTCAGCTGAAGAATGAGTAAAAGGTGCTAATACCGGAGAGTATTAGCGGGGAGAGTTAGGGGACTGCGGCAGTGGTCCAAGTCAGGGACTGTGTGATGTGACTTAGGAAATGGACAATAGAAATGGACAGTAGTAGATGGTTTTGAGATACATAGAAGGTGAAAGCTATAGATTTTGGTGATAAATTGGATGTGAAAGTGAAAGGGACAAATTAAGGATGACTCTCAGTGTTTATCTCAAACAATTGGGTAGATGGTGGTAGTCCTTATGGAGATAAGGAATACTGAAAGAGGGACAGATTTGGAGGAGGATGAAATCCAGGATTCCATTTCAGACATGATAAGCTTGACAAGCCTGTAAGACAATCAACTAGAGACTTCAAAACGGCAGTTGGAGACAATATCAAACTCATAGGTAGAGACTGAGATCTGTAAAAGAGAGAAAGCAGAGAGAGAAAGGAGGGGAGAGAGGCCCATGTTTAGTTGAGAGGAACATCAGAAGTTTGTAGCAGAGGAGTGAAAAAACATCAAGGGGGATAAGAATAAACCAGAAAAAAGTCCAAGGTTAGAGAAATCAAAATGACATCGTATTTCAAAAAAGGAAGTGGTCAATGGAATCCAGTGCTGAGTGAAGCCTAAGATCAAAAAGAGCGAAGCTGTGGCCACTGAATTAGGCTAAGTGAAGGTCATTCGTGACCTTGACAAGAGCAGTTTCAGCTGAGTGTTGGGTTAAAAACAAGAGTGGAGGTAAAGCGTTAGAGATAGTAGGTGTAGACAATTTTTTAAAGAGGGTGATTACCAAGAAAACAGGAATGGAGCAAATGATCAAGAGAAATTTGGGGCCAAGATTTCCGGTTTGATTTTATACACTGATTGGGGACTGAGGAAAAGATCAATGAGGCACAGTGAAGGAATAAGTTAGAGAAGAAAGTCCTGCAGAAGGCAGAAAATTAGGAGTAGGATCCAGTGGAAAGGAAAAGAACTGGAGTTGATAGGAGAAGGAGGGTATTTCCTCTATCATACTAAGAGGGATATATGCATGTGTGTTTATATATTTGGTAATGAAGACAAATAAGTGTCTTCCTGATGGCTTCTATCTTTTCAATGATGTAAGAAGCAAGGTCACCAACTACAAGAGATGCAGGAAGTGTTCTGAGAGATTTGAGGAGGGCAGGTAATAGGAAATAGCCATTTCAGGAAGTGGGAAACTGAGTCTGCTAGAGGAATACAGTAGGATAGCAGCTGAGCACTGACTGGCTATTTGAGATTTGTGATCGAGCGTGTAAAATTAAACCAGGCTGGGACTTCCCTGGTGGTGCAGTGGTTAGGAATCTGCCTGCCAACGCAGGGGACACAGGTTCAAGCCCTGGTCCGGGAAGATCCCACATGCCGCGGAGCAACTAAGCCCGTGCTCCACAACTACTGAGCCTGCGCTCTAGAGCCCGTGAGCCACAACTACTGAGCCCGCGAGCCACCACTACTGAGCCCATGTGCTGCAACTACTGAAGCCCATGCGCCTAGAGTCCGTGCTCCGCAACAAGAGAAGCCACCGCTATAAGAAGCCCGCGCACCGCAACGAAGACCCAACACAGCCATAAATAAATAAATAAACAAATAAATTTATTTAAAAAAATTAAACCAGGCTGCCCTCCTGTGTGCTTTTTAATCTAGGAGTATTCAGCTGCTTGGGCACTGGCAAGGAGAGAGTGAATGGCATATTCATAGCGTCAGAGTTTTTCTATAGATAGATAACAGAGGGAGAAGGGTAAAAGAAGTTGAGGGATTTTTTCCAGAGAGTTATTCGGGTACACAACCATGGAGTCTAAGCTGAGTGAGGAGGAAAATGAAGAAAGTATGGTGGAGGTGATGAGTGGGTAGTGAGAATGTATTCAAACAAGAGGTGACTGCTTGAGAAGGTAGACGAACCAAGCTGGATGAGAGGATGGGTGTTCCAGTCACTAATGAGAAAATAATGACAGGGTTCAGGGAGGGGAGTAAGGCTATGAATTAGGAGCTGACACCTTCAATGAATGGAGAAGGGTGACCAGGGGATCGATAGATGACAGCATGGGCTTGGGGTGAAAGCGCTATATCTATTTTGTGTAACACAAAGGATCAGGGGTTTTGACGTAGGGAAAGGGAAGGATCAGTCTAAAAACAGTAAGACAGAACAAGGAAAAAAACCAACGCATGCCTCCGCATACTTTTTTTTTTTTTTTTTTACATTTTATTGAAAAATATTTTTTGGTCTTTGGATAGAAACAGGAATTTATTTGCCACAAAGGATGATCTCACCATACCTCTGCTGGAAGCAGGACATGGCCTCCTCTTTCCTGATTCTGTGTTTGGCCCCAAAGCTGCCTGTCCTGCATTCGAGGTACTTGGACTATGAGTGAAAAAGCAGTTTCTGCTTGATGGGGCTGTAGCCCACCTTCAAACATCAACTGAATGTCTACCCTACAAGGGATGAATGCTTGTTATCTTACAGCTCAACCATAGGACTTTTTAAAAGCCAGATTTCCAGACAGTCCTCTAATATACATTTTTCTATTGGTAACCATAATGACAAAATATTCAGTCTCCATCCATACATTCAGATATATATTTTTTTGCCACATTGTACAAACAGTATGGGTTTGGGAAACTACTTCTTTTCCACTTGATAGCCTATCGTAAAGATTTTCTAACAACATTAAATATTTTTCTACAACATGATATTAATAAATGCATTGCATTACATTGGATAAATCAGCTGAGATTTATTTAAGCAACATGCTATTCTTATATGTCTAGGTTGTTTCCAAATTTGGGATACTATAAATAATGCTGCAATGAACATCCACAGGCATAAATCTTTGAAGACATCTCTATCATTGCTATAATCAATCCCCTGAAGTAGTATAATTCGGTCATAGAAAATGGATGTTTTTAGGGTTTTTGAGACATATCATTCAATCATCTTCAAAGAAAGTTTGTATTACAAGCAGCATCTAAGACTTCCCTTGTACCTTGTCAAGCCTGTCTATAATCTTTGTTTCCTTTCTTTCTTTTTTTATTTTTTATTTTTTACTGTAATATGTTTTTTTTTTAAGTTTAATGAAATATAGTTGATTTACAATGTTGTGTTAGTTTCAGGTGTAGAGTAAAGTGATTCAGTTATACATATATATGTATATATTTGTTTTTTTACATACTCTTCCACTGTAGGTTATAACAAGATACTGAGTATAGTTCCCTGTGCTATACAGTAGGTCCTTATTGGTTATCTATTTTATACATAGTGGTATGTATATTTTAATCCCAAACTCTTAATTTATCCCTCTCCCTCCCTCCCCCCTTTGATAACCATAAGTTTGTTTTCTATGTCTGTGAGTCTAATTCTGTTTTGTAAAAAAGTTCATTTGTATCCTTTTTTTAGATTCCACATATAGGCGATAGCATAAGTTTTTGCACAGCAAAGGAAACCATAAATAAAACAAAAAGACAACCTACAGAATAGGAAAAAATTTTTGCAAACGATGTGACTGACAAAGGATTAATCTCCAAAATATACAAACAGCTCATGTAGCTCAACATCTAAAAAACAAAAAACCCAATCCAAAAATGGGCAGAAGATATAAAGACATTTCTCCAAAGAAGACACACAGATGGCCAAAAGGCACACGAAAAGATGTTCAACATCACTAATTATTAGAGAAATGCAAATCAAAACTACAATGAGGTATCCCCTCACACCAGTCAGAACGGCCATCATCAAAAAGTCTACAAATAATAAATTCTAGAGAGGGTCTAGAGAAAAAAGGAACCCTCCTACACGGTTGGTGGGAATGTAAATTGGTATAGCCACTATGGAGAACAGTATGAAGGACCTTTAAAAACTAAAAATAGAGTTACCATATGATCCAGCAATCCCATTCCTGGGCATATATCCAGAGAAAAACATAAATCAAAAAGATACATGCACCCCAATGTTCACAGCAGCACAATTCACAATAGCCAGGACATGGAAGCAACCTAAATGTCCATCAGCAGAGGAATGAATAAAGAAGAAGTGGTACATATATACAATGGAATATTACCCAGCCATAAAAAAATGAAATAATGCCATTTGCAGCAACATGGATGGACCTAGAAATTATCATACTAAGTGAAGTAAGCCAGACAGAGAAGGACAAATATCATATGATATCTTTCTTTCTTTTTAATACATGAATAAATAAGGACCCAAAAGGAAGGGTCTTGTTCATGAGTCAGAACCTGGAGTGCTGACGTGCCAAGGCCTTTCAGCTCCAACATGCAGTAGGTAACATCTCCTGTACTCACCTCCCCTAAGATGCCTTTCTTTAGCCTCTTCCTGCTCCTGTACCCTGAATGCTAATTATCTTCCCTGCTGTTATTTTGACCAGACCAGTCCTTTGCACAAAATCCCCCCAAAGTTCCCTGGATTAAATTTAGATTTCTTCCCAATTTTTATGTCCTATTTACAGACTTGCTTATTAGACCCCATCCCTAACCTCCTAGATCCAAGTCATTATTAGCTTGTTCCCAGCCTCTCCAAATCCCCCACTCCTATCAAATTTAATTTCTGGATGAAAACTTCCAGGTAAACACAAATTGCTATCATTTCATCTTTTTCTATTGTGTTTCATTATCTCTTTTATTATTTTCCCAATTTCCTTCTGTGTTTTCCCTCTTCCTCATAACTGGTTTTATTTTGATTTGTTAGGTAGGTTTTCCAGACCTCATCACTGAATCTCTTTCTATTTCAGATTTATTGTGCTGGAGTTCTTCAAGTTATAGCTTCTTTCTTAGGTGTTTCAAACGCTGGATAATAAAATGAATGCTCTATATTTGTCAAGTTCAAAATTACATTTCTCACTGGCTATTGCTTTCAATAGGACAATAATAATTACTACACAAAACTAAAGGAATAAAAAGAACAGAGAACCAGTACTGCAAATTGCAATATTCTACCCATTCCGTAGGCATGGCAAGCCTTTTGCATGTGGTATGTTTTATAGTTTCAAAAGAAAAGGGCCTTTTTCTGGATGGAAATTCGACTCTTGGTAGCCTGACAGTGGTCCCACTTAGGGCAGGAAGTTAGAACTTCATTCTATTGTAATTTTTTCTTTTCCAGTTTGTAGGAAAAAGAAATATTTCCACACCACAAATCAAGGAGAACACATTATCTAAAAACAAGACAAAACAAAAAAACAAAAACAAAAATGCTTTAATAAGGGAAAACAGATGTATCAATCAAGCAATAGATTGTTTTGCATT